>NC_088865.1:14701497-14748997 GCF_032884065.1 Artemia franciscana | reverse complement strand
AGGCATTTCAATTAGAAATAAGAGATTATGGAGCTATATTCAATACTCAATTAAATACTAGAAATAAAAATTAAAAACAATTAAATGATTCTTGGAGCAGATTCCCCTCTACCAAATTCCATGACCAAACTGCAACCAATTTGACCGATCTAGTTACAATTAGAATATTATTAAACAAGGCAATAAGTATTATTGCTTTTTCATTCAGGGTAATTATATTCACTGTATATCTACATTCTTATTCTTCAATGATAGCATTTCTCCTATTTGCATATTTAGAGGATGTATTCATTTCCACTTTTGAAAGTTTTAAAACAAGAGAATCTAATCTTTAACTGATATATCGTAGGAAATAAAAACACCTTAAATATCAGGGGGAAAAATTGACCTTAGCAAATAGGGCACCCCCCCCCCCCCCAACGACGCCACTGGTTCTGCTTTCTCTTGCAATATTATAACCAAAACAAATAGTAAAAAAAATACTTCACTCACCTCTAGCACTACTTGAGCTCTGATTCGGACTGATTGCACAAAATGAACTCTCTCTTCTTTTATGATGTATGAGTCGACATTCTCTAAAAAATCTTCGACCTAAAATATATAACTAAATTAAGTCATGATTGTAACGTGCTTTTTATTTGGAGTTAAAAGGGCATGAATGTCACACAGAATTGTGACAATTATGTCACACACACACACATGCACAGGCACACGCACACGAAAAGGTTAAATGATATGTATTTCATGATGACGAAAGACAAGCCGAGGTAAAACGAACCAAACAAATTGAAAATGATAGTGATAATTATTAGGTTTTGCATTTCGACATGGATAAGGTCATCAATGCCTACAATACCTTTTAAAATAAAAACTTGGACTAGGTATATCGTTGGAAAAAAAATACGTTTTTGTCCCACTACCTGAACAATTAAAAGAGACGAAGGTTCTTCGACATACCCTCTATAATGACAAAAGACAAGCCGAGGCAAAAGCAAAAATTTTTGTCCCGCCACCTGAACAATTAAAAGAAACAAAGATTCGGCGATATGTCGTTCAAAGACAAAAGATAAGCCAAGGCAAAAGTTAAAGGTCCAATGAAAAAAACGATATTTCTAATTTAAGATCCATTTGGACGTCATGATATCAAGAAAAGGCTCATATTGTCTGCGTTTATATATATATATATATATATATATATATATATATATATATATATATATATATATATATATATATATATATATATATATATATATATATATATATATATATATATATATATATATATATATATATATATATATATATATATATATATATATATATATATATATATATATATATATATATATAGTCATCAGCATATGCAATGTAAGACAGATTTCGAGATAATGAAACAAACGAGCAGGAAAGAGAATTAAGGGCAGTAGCTAAACAAGAATTGAATAAATAAGGAGAAATAATTCCTCCTTGTCTAATTCCTCTACCCACTTGAATTAATTTGGACTGAGATGAAGACGAACTCGGACAGATACGGATCTTTAAACCAGAATACCAAGAGCGAAGGACTCGTATGACAGCTAGGGGCAATCCAGCATGGATTAAAGTGAGCAGAGCGGATGCATGAGAAATGTTATCAAAGGCCCCTTTGATATCAATCAAGAGGGCGTATAGCGGTTGACCAGAGATTCTCGCTTCTTCAATAACTTTGCTGAAAGATGCATGGGCATGGTCACATCCCAAACCTCTCTTGAAACCAACTTGATTAGAACCAGTGTCAAGAATTTCAAGAAGATCCTTCAAACACAACTCAAACACTTTCCCAATCATAGAACCCCTAGTAATTGGCCTCCAGGAACTACAAGATGACAAGTCTTTTTTCCCGCTCTTAGGAATAGGCGTAACTATGCCAATATAGAATGACGATGGTACTAAACCAGTAGTAAGTAAAAGGTTGAAAAATGCCAGCAGAGTAACAAGAAAAGAAGAAGGAGCAAGTTTGAGGTGATTAGCAAATAAGCCATCATGATCCTTAGCCGACTGCGCCTTTAACGTTTTGATTGCTCCACGTAACATATCCTCAGAAATCCTGTAATCAGTTGAAAAATTCTTCAACCTTTCATCTAATTGCAACACAACACTGTTAGAATCGTACGAAGTCGACAACTTAGAAAAATATTTTTCCCACTCTTTTAGCGATGGTGTGAAATTAGTATCAGGCATGTTAATCCGCCTATTGCCTCGGAGAACATTCCGAAGGAGATTCTTGTCCTTGTCGTTATCAATGTTTGAAGAAGCTTCTTCTATGACCAGGTTATTATGACGACGGAGCTCTGCTTGGAATTCAGCCTTTCTCTTTTTCATTAGCAAAAAAACTGGATGCGAGTCTCTTGGCTTACCGAGGGCCCGCCATTCCCAATACGCTTGTTTAGCCGCCTTATTAGAATTTACCAAAAAAGGATTGAGGCTCCAAAAAGGTTTCTGCGCGCCCAATCTTATCCTATTAGTAGGAAATGATGATAATAATAATAATAAAAAAAAACTCACGGCCAAAAATTTTGGAATCTTATGGTAAATCGAGAGGCTATTTTACAATTCTCTACATCTTCTAAAAGTAGTTTTATTACTACTTTTAAAAATTAGAGCGTGACCTCTAAAAAAAAACAAAAAAAAAACGCAAATTTGTTCGGCCTTTTCATGTTAGAGCTTTCAATGAAGCCAAAGTAATTTTCAAACGGTTCCTGGTAATCCTGGTAACGAACTGTAGTAAGGAGCGACCCGGCTCAATAGTAACCAAAACCCTAAAAATGGAATTTTGATACCAATAGCTACATCAAAAGAATTGCATTTTAATGCTGATTTTAAATATACAAGTTTCATCAAGTTTAGTCTTACTCATCAAAAGTTACGAGCCTGAGAAAATTTGACTTATTTTAGAAAGTAGGGGGAAACACCCCTGATTTTAATATTGACTTAATGAACTTTGTTTCTGCTAATCAGAATAGACTGGACAATAACACTTCGAAGTTTTCAGAATCACATATATGTCATATCTCATGGATTATATCCTGTATGTCTTGTATCATCCAGAATAACTGATACGTCATATTCACTGATTGATAATATTTTTTCACCTGAAAGTGCTGCTAGTACATATGTCATTCCTGATGATTCAGCAAAATAAAAGGATGACATTTTTGACAAAAAAGCCTCTTCAATAGGCTAATTCCCCCTCCCCCCGAAGTAGTTACCCATGAAGTTGGTACTACAGTCATTTATATACAACACTGACTGACGTTTCTTTCACTAGCACTGTATCCATTTCAAACAGCTAAGTAAAAAACTAAGAAACAGATCTCAGAAAACACTCAAATTTTCTACCAAGACAAAAGGAGGAACCAACAAAAGACATGACCCCCCCCCCATACAAAAGTGCTGCAACAAGAATGTTACAAATCAGCAAGAACTAACAAAACCTATTGGTCCAACGTTGCTGTCGATATTAAAAGACCTGCATCATGGAATGATGCTCAAAAACCCTATCAGATACTTGGAGAATATAGAGGGAGGAAGAAGCAAACTAAGATTCCTTTGCTTCAGGCTAAAGCTGGGAAAATACTCACAAGCAGTGAGGACCGTATCGAAAGATGGCGAGTACATTTCTAAGAGCTAATGTGGCCAAGAGGTACTAATAACCAAAATCAACCACCTACAGCTGCCCAGAACCAACCCGACTAACAGTCGTGTGAAAGTGTATGTACAGACCTACTCTCCAAGAATGTAGTAACCAAGGCGATTGAAGTACTGAAAATCAATAAAAACCTAAAAACAGATGGTATTTCTGTCGAGCTACAAAAAGCTCTTCCCAAGTCGGTGGCGGATGAGCTTCATAGTTTGATCACCAAAGCTTGGGACCATGATTAAATCCCTGATAAGTGGAAGACCTCCACAATTACCCTATCTTTTAAAAAGGTGAATAAACGGATTGTGAAAACTACCAAAGCATATCTCTTATTTCTATTACTGCCCAGCTGTTCGCATTCATACTTTCAAACTAGTTTAGAGCTGTAAAAAACAGCCCAACGCGATCCAACCATGCAGGATTCAGGTCAGACATGGGCTACAATGACCACATCTTTGGCCTGCAACATATCCTTAAACACCCGTTAACACACTAGCAGGAAACAATCAAAATCTTCATATACTTCATCAATACCTTTGATTTGGTTCAATATTCAATATTATCAACATCAATATTATCAGCAAACTCTTCTTCAGCACTTGTAGAAATTGCAAGCACGTTATCAAACAGGCAGTCAATCAAACTTGCTGTGTCTAGTTTTGTTAATTCCAATGTTTAACTATGAGTTTTTTCTTGTAGTCACCTCTTAGTATTACTGAGTGCCTCTTTATTTTGGCAATAGTGCTTGTATCTGGGATCCAGGAGACAAGCAAGAACAACTTCTCTGGTTGTGCGTTCTTGAAATCACCATATGCTTCGAACATTTCTACACCAGAGGTATTGACAGGAAGTGGTAACAAATGTACTTTGACTTACTTGAACTCACCTCAGCTGCTCTTTTAAACCTGGTCAAGCCTAAGCTGTTGACTCCATTCCCCAAAGACTTGATAAGCAAAAATTACCCGAGGAAAACTGGTGCCATCTTTTGAATATTCATCAGTTATCATTTGAACCACGGTCTTGAACATGAAAATGCGGTTTTTAGATAACAATTGATTATATTATAATATCTTTTTTTGTTAATTACACAAAGCACTATATGTAATAAATTCCTTTAAAAAAGTCATTAAACAGCTCTCTGTGATGTTCAATCGCCCTGTTAGCTGCAGAAAAAAAGATGCTTTCAATATGGCATATCATGGCTGCAGCTACTTTTCTGGCTTGTCAAGCCATTAGATTTTCCTTGTTGTTCAAGCCACGGAACCGTGAGCTTCCTTCATAAGGTTTCTAGACAAGACGATTCTAATGAAGTACTTTGTGTAAGAATCCGGCAATATTCTTAGGAGTTTTGGGCTATCATTTTTATTACTTTTTTTTTCTCACTTCTGATAAAAGAGTGTGCTTGCTGAGGGTGTATCATTTAAAAAAATTAGAAGCCATGAAAGATTTTTTTTTTCCTGGCAAAAAACAGGACAATTGTAAAAGAAAATTCTACATAATTTTATCATACGTCATAAATTCAAAGAAATTTGAAGTCAGAGGGGATTGGGCTAAATTTAGCCCCTATCTGTGACCTAAAGCAAATCAAAGCCCATTTCTCGTCAATAAATAAAACAAGTGTTAATTCAATTTATGTGCCCCAAAGTAAATTATATTTTTTTAAACTTGAATTACTTTACGTTAAGAAAATTTCTACCTATTGGTTTTCAAAAAAAGAGGAGAGGTATAGCCTTTTTAAGTCTAGGAAAACCAAAATCTTAAAATTGTTTATTAAAAGCAGAAAAAATCAAAAACAAAAATCTTAACTGGTTCTCTAGTTACAGGGCAATTCTAAAACAGTAATTATCCCCGATATTTCCTAGGGAGCAATTTATTTTACCTTATATTACCAATTTTACTGACTGGGTTTTTATTTTACATTAGCTTTACAACAGCACTACAGGCAAGGAAAAAAACAACAACAAACAAACAAGAAATACACAAAACTGGCAAGCTTGGGAAAGTAATACCCTTACCACTTCATTTCCAGAAAATGAACCAATGCTCATAGGAGATGTACTTTTAACAATTGACATCGGTGAGTCTTCCTGTGATTCCTGAAAAATAGATGGTGTTAGTTTCATACGGGGCAGGCTCCAGTTTTCATTTAAGTGTTTTTGTGTGTGTGAAATGTACAATTCTATAATAATTACTACATTGAAAGATTTTTTTTATGCTAATTCCAAATATATAAAAAAAAATTATAATAATTTTATGTATCAATATTTACAATCCTGATAAATTTGCCTTATTTTTGAAAAAGGAAGGGGGTATATTCCCCAGAAATAAATTGCCCTTCATGGAAATTACATCACTGGATTCAGTGTGTCAGATAACCCTAGTGTAGGGATTTCAAGTTTCTATTTAAAAATTTGGAATTTTGTGCTGTTTTTTTTTTTTTTTTGTCAGAAGACAATTAAAGTGTAAATCCAGATTAAGCAATAACTTTTGAGAAATTATTTATAGCCTACATTAGCATTTAGTGATTTAATATTATTCATTATTTTTGGTATTGCTAATTATGTTGATCATAGATTGCAAGCCTAGTGCCAATCTTTGCATTTAGACCTGCACTTTGATGTAGTAATACGGGAATTATGTCAACAAAAAACGAACAAAAATTAATTAAAAAAACTTTTTCCATAAAAACAAGTTTTTCAAAGAAAAGTAAATTATTTTACTTTAGTTTTTCTAAACGTAAATTATTTCTGGATATAAGCCCTAAGGTTTCAGACAACAGTCTTTTTTTAAGAATCTATGTCAAAATCGATTTTTTTTTTGCATCATAATTTATCTACGTTTTGATCTCAAAAATAGTATTTTAAGGATATTTATTGTTTTTTTTTAACCAGAAAATTTCTTAGTTAAATTCGTTATTATTCTTTACACAGATTTAATGTCCTGTTTACAAAATATTTTTAAATCACATGTAAAGTTTAACTATTGCTGTATTGTTTTTTCTTTAAATAAATTAGCCTATTAAAAAAGCATACTGTATTCCTGCCATCTTAAATTTCTCTTTGAATTACAAAATAGAGCGCACTGTAATAGAGCGTTGTTTCTTCCTGATTTTCTCTTCATCATCTTCTTGTTCTTTTTCTGCATACGCGGGTTTTTCACTCGATACTATTCAGCCCTTTTCCTTTTGACTCACACTGTGAGATGAACTGAGCTACTGAATTGGTTTTTTCTTATTTATCTTGAATCTGCTCAGATTTCTCGCAGTAAATCTTTTGATACTACGTGTTGAATTATAAGAGGATATACATTGAGTTCTGAGCTCTGTGTGCAGGTATGTTCAGCTAGACTCTTGGCTGATAGTGAGATTTTGTGGTGTTTGAAGCATTCTAACATTTTACATTGCAGGGTCTATTGTGCAGACGTTAACATATTACATTCGGTAAAATTCTAGTTTATTGACTTTTGGCTATCTCAAAAAGGGGTTAGGTTTCCTGACAAGGCTATTCTAGTAACTTACTTTGTGTAAGAATCCGGCTCTATTTTTAGGAGTTTTGGGCTATTATTTTTATTACTGTGGTACGTGTTTGTTTCTTGCTTGATTGCATCTACTGCTGCAACCATGATTTACTATAAAACTGCTGCAAATATCATTGGTAACTCACAGAGACGTTTAATAAAACTAACTCCACTACAGTAAATAAAGGACGAAACAAACAATCGTTTATTTTAACGCCCATGCCAAGATTGAAGCAGAACAAAATGGAAGGGGAAATGCTTGGCGTTTTTTTTTTTTTTTCTCACTTCTGATAAAAGAGTGTGCTTGCTGAGGGTGTATCATTTAAAAAAATTAGAAGCCATGAAAGATTTTTTTTTCCTGGCAAAAAATAGGACAATTGTAAAAGAAAATTCTACATAATTTTATCATACGTCATAAATTCAAAGAAATTTGAAGTCAGAGGGGATTGGGCTCAATTTAAACCCTCATCTGTGACCTAAAGCAAATCAAAGCCCATTTCTCGTCAATAAATAAAACAAGTGTTAATTCAATTTATGTGCTAAAAAATTTGTATCAATTGCTAGAATAGCTGCATTAAGAGACTTGGGTATAATAGTAGCTAAACCACCGGAGGGACGTCCACCAGTCGGTGTAGCGGGAACAGCAAAAATGTCATGCTCAGTAGACAGACTAGAAAGCAGATTCAACGAATGATCAAGGTGGTGGTGTTCCTGAAGACATAATAACGATGATTTTTCATTCAAAAAACTATAAAGTACAGGTAATTTCCCTAACACACCATTTGAATTAAAGGACGTAATACAAAGTAATACATTCATTTACAAAATTTCTTTAAAATCGGACACCTAAAGCTGTAAACTGGATGATCATTCGAGCCACAACTGGCGCATTTAACTGGCGCTTGACATGGGGAGTCTTTAGTCGAAATGTGATTACCGCTACATCGGGCACATTTGAAACATTCAGATTTACACTGGTTTTGAACATGGTTAAAACTTTGACATTTAAAACAACGCCTAGGCTGAATACGATCACGTTCCACTCGGAAAATCTCATAACCGAATTTGATGCCATGTTTGATGTAAAAATGCAGGCATTCTTCTGTTTGAAAAATAACTCTTACAGTTTGCGATTTTCCTAGCCGATTAAACTCGATTATACCCGGAAAGTCCAATGCGTAGGCACTAACATCAAAATCAATGTCCACACTCCTGATAATTCCAAAAAATCGCCGAGGCTTGGAAGTTATTATACTTTCAGGAAAATTAACCTTTAGATCACAACTGAGCTTCGATGCATCTTGACATGGTACCGATACCATAACACTATCCTTAGTTGCTTTAACATAACGAATATTTGCACACCCTGTCTTATCAAATTCTTTCTTGCGGCAGACAGGATCCTTCAGTAGGAGAGTGGGTGGGTTTTTTATCACTATGGTCTCTAATGGGACAGTCTTTAGTGGGAGAGGCGGCCATTCATGGTGGGGCACAGTGGGGGGATTGAGATCAAGATCATTGCCAGGCGTTATTTTTTTCTCTAAATTAGATTCGATACGCTCAATAGAAGAAAGTGTTTTTTCAAGCTTTCGGGAATAGTCATAAACAAGTTTATCAAGCCGGACGCTGATGTCAGGCTTTAATACTGGACATTCATTAAAGCTCCGTGGGACGATTACAGGCCATATGAACTGTTTCGAATCAAGTTCTATGATAACACGCATTATGTCCGAGGCAGTAGTCTTTTCAGCTGTTTTTCCTCTCCTTTCTTGCAATCTACCAGCTTTACGACACAGACATGCGATCAGCGTTTTTGCTACATTCAACTCCTCTAAACATAGAATCCTGCCATTGCGTTAGATATTTCATCAACACTTATTCCTGCTTTCAACGAATCAAGAGCGAAGAATAATATCGAATTTACTACGACATGCGAAATTCCTGTCTCTGACACAAAAGTCTTATCAAAATCGCATGCATTGACTGGCTGGCTTGTGACGTCAGATATATTGTCACTTGCAATTATCTCAATGGAATGTTTATTTGGTCTTGAAATAGACTGGATTGACAGGTCCACACTTCGACTGCATGAATTTTCAGCTACAGAATTAGTATTAGCGGGAATGGATTTTTGACTGCTGATTATCGGGGATATACAGGGATTATTGTTAGAGATGCAAGATTCATGTACTTCATCGTTATTTGAACAGATTAAGCAAATCCAATTCGGTTTTTCTTTACGCTCAATTGGGGAAATGCCTGCACACTGTGAGTGAAACATCTCGAGACATTTTGTGCATTGCAGGGTAATCCCCTTGCCACAAGATCGACCACAACCAGGACAAATAAATATTGACATTTCTCACTCCTTAGGTCTGGGCTTAAATAAGCAAGGCCAAAAAAAAAATAAAATCGCCTTTAGCGCTTCATTAAGCTTATAATGCAATAGAATCCTTTATGTAGGTCAATAAGTATAGTAGGGATTATGCGTCACTATAATCCCTATTGCGAAATTTTGAGTTTCTTTGCATAAAACTTACTGAATTAATAATGTCCATGCAATATCCAATTTAGATGTTGACACTTTGAACTCTGAACTGATATTTTTTTTCAATTGAATGACTTCAACTCAAAATAATATTTTACTTGGAATTTTTATGAATACCTTATACAACAATGATAACGGTAAAATTCGAGTTAATTGACTTCTTGCTATCTCGGAAAGGGTTTAGGTTACGAGAATGAAACTTTCAGGGGTGGGTCTACAGGCTAAAGTATATCCCAGGAAGGTATTTTGAACTACCTACGTCCACTCTTTCTCCCTCTAAAGGGCCCTGACCTTTGATGAACTTTACAAATATGTGTGTTATAAAAGTGAAACCTTGCAAAATAGATCTTCTGCTTAATTGAAGTACAACAAAATTGTTTTCAGCTTCATAACTTTGCTCACTCCCATTTTATAAGGTTTTAAAGTTATGGAAATACATTTCCTAAATTTTGAAAAAAAACATTGATATGGCTCAAAATTTTACTCAAATAACAGGAATTGCATTTTCAGAACTAAAAGCAGAGAAAAAGCCACTAGTAGTCTAACTGAAAATTAAGGTAAAATATTGTTTTGTCATAATTTCAATAGGTATAAAACCTGTCATGTAGGCAAATTTCAGGGCCCTCTAGAGGGAGAAAGAGTGAATGTTGGGTACTTTAAAATACCTTCCCGGGACATAATTTAGCCTGTAGATCCATCCTTGAAAGTTTCAGTTTTCTAACCTAAACCCTTTCCGAGATGTCTGTAAACCCTTCTGTGTCTGTGTGTGTGTATATATATATATATATATATATATATATATATATATATATATATATATATATATGAAGATTGCATAGTTATAGTTTCTAGTTTTGCTGTAAAGGTTGTAGGATTTGCAGAGTAAATGTTTGCAGTTCTGCTCTCTTTGGGGGAGTTAGGGGGTGGGGTTCAGTGCTTTGGTGCTTTTGGATATGCTAGGATGATGAAAATTGATCAGCATGTCAGGAAGCTGCACAAATTGACTTGATAAAGTCGTTTTCCCCAATTCAACCATCTGGGGAGAGGAAAATTAGAAAAATTGAGGTATTTTTAACTTACACAAGTGTTTGATCAAATCTTAATGCTTTTTGATATTTAGAAGGACCTTGTGGCTCAGAACACTTATTTTAAATCCTGAACCTCATTAAACTTCTGATTTTCCTTTTAAAGAATCTATAGATTCTTAGAATTTTGCCAGAGTTCATATCATATGAGCTCTTGACTCTTCCAACCTGTTACAAGTGACATTTGAGCTCTTAGCCCTTGTTTCTTTATGATTATGGTCAAGCCATAATAAAGTCAAATTTTTAGTAATAACTAAATTATCCAGGAGTGCAGTGCAACTGGGTAGTCCTGTCATTAGTTTATTCAATTGAGCTTCTTTAAACTTCCAAATGCATTTTTATGATTGGTCAATTATGGAAATGATTTAGGTTTCCGGTTTTGAAATTAAAAACAATATAGATTTTGAACAGTATTTTCACTGTGTGAGTAGAAAAAGAGTTGAATAATTTCCTAAGCCAGAAACTATCATGAATTACTTAATTTTTAATCACAGGAATATTTTTGTTGTCCTATTTTAGACATGATCTCAGCCAATAACTCTTCAGCCATTGAAAGCGCAAATGCCATGAATAATCAAACTCCAGACAATGAGGTACACAGAACCAGAGGTGGAGCCAACAAGGCACAAAAGTTTAAGTAGCAATTGTAGTAAAATTCAATACTACTACTAATAACCCTCTGCAGGACCAAGCCCCCTGAGGCAACCAATAATACACAATCCTCCTCCATCTGTATCTATTCAAATCCTTCTGCTTTACACCCTCCCAGAAAGTTCTAATTTCCCTTAAATCTTTCTTTACAACATCATTCTACTGCAACTATGAATAACCTGCTTTATGCTTAGCTCTAGGCAAATACCTAAAACATGAAGAATAATACAGAATTTCTCAAGATAGCAGAGAACAAATTAGAACAAATATTTTGGCCCTATGTCCAAGGGTTATCCTCAGCAATACAAAAATATAGGACTGTATCAAGAAAAAACACAATAGGATTAGCATGTTTTTCCCTAAACTAATAAAGTAAAATAGATCATTGGTCAACTGCTCTACATAAGCAAGACGTATATTACAATGAAGACCACACTACCTTTCTATCACAAAGACCTAGAACAAGAAGAACAATAAGGATATTCACATGCTAATCCTATTTAAGTTTTTTCTTCTTATATATTTCTGTATTGCTGAGGATGGCCCTTGGACATGGGGCTGAAATATTCATTCTAATTTGTTTCCCATTGTCTTGAGAAATTCCCAATTGTTTTTCTTGTTTCAGGTGTTTGTGATGGAAAGGCAGTGTGGTCTTAGTTGCTATTTGCATCTTGCTTATGGGGGAGCAGTTGACCAACAATAGATTTTACTTTTTTAGTTTAGACAAAAACATTATCCTGTAAGTTTTTTCTTCTTATATATTTAAGCATTCCTGAGACATGATACATCCTTTGGACATAGGGCAAAAATATTCATTCTTCTTGTTTCCATCAGTCTTGAGAAATTCCCTATTGTTCTTCTTGTTTTAGCTGTTTGTGATGGTAAATCAGTGTGATCTTTGTTGCTATTTACTTAGGTCTAGATCTATGATTCCCAAACTTACTTGACCAACTGCTTCTTTTCAAGAAAATTTTTCACTTGATGCCACCTGGATTTTATATTTATTTCAATAGCAATTAATAAGGGATATAAATATCATTGCATCTGTAAGAAGAGGAATTAACAAGCAAAAGACTAATTTTTACAATTATTATAATTTTACTATATAAATCACCAAATGTCTTGAAAAAAAATCTCTATCAAATATAAGTCAATTTGTAAATTTGTTAAGCTAGAATAAGTTAAAATAAATTAAATGAAGATAAAAATAACACTAAAACCATGTTAACAAATAATCAAAATTTTTAAATCTTACCTTAATTTTTTATTTTAACTCTTAGCATATTATAAGTGTTACCATTTTGACAGATTGGGTCTGTCCAATACTTGGTTTGGGTGTCCAAGATTAAAGTCTTTTATCCCAGTATTAGACATGTTGCAATCCAATCAAAGATTCTGTCCCAGAATAGGCAGAGTGATACAAGTGACCCAGTATTGGTTGTCTTACCCTAATGTTCATTTTGATAAAATTCTAGCTTATTGAATTTAGGCTAACTTGGAATGGAGTTTGGTTAGGAAAATTAAATTTTCAAGGATGGGTCTACAGTCTAAAGTATATCCCAGGAAGGTATTTTGAAGTACCCACCTCTACTCCTTCTTTCTATTCTATACCAATTGAAATTTTGAGAAAATAACATTTTATCTTAACTTTCAGTTACCAGTAGGTTTTTCTCTGCCTGTAGTTCTCAAAAATGCAATTCCTGTTATTTGAGTAGAATTCTGAGTCAAATCAAAGTTTTTTCCTTCAAAATTTAGGAAATATATTTGCACATCTTTAAAACCTTAAAAATTGGGTCTGAGCAAAGTTGTGAGGCTGAAAACAATTTTGTTGTGCTTCATTCAGTAAATTTATAGCCAACAGTATAGCTGACTTCCATATAAAGTGAATAGACCACTCAATGCCTTTTATTATGCTCTTTAAAAAAGTAATAGGCCTAATTGCTTCTACAAGAAATTCAGATTTAAGCACTTTTTGAGCTCTTGAAAATGACTAATTTTCAATTAGAGCATGACTTATTGATCATTTTCTGTAGATTATTACTACTTTTTATCAGCACAATCTTTTCCATAAAAAAAATAATGCTACATTTTCTCAGTGCTAAAATTATTTATAACAAGGTTAGTTTAGGTTAAAATGTGCTTAGATCTGGATTTCTGATTGAAGCAATTATAATATTCATCAAGAGCATAAAAAAAGCATCAGGTGGTATTCTCACTTCATATGAAAGCCAGTTATACTGTTTGCTATAAAGTTACCCTTCATTCAAGCAGAAGATCTATTTTACAAGGTTTCACTTTATGACACACATATTTTTAAAGGTCATCAAGGGTCAGGAACCTCTAGAGGGAGGAGTGAAGGTAGGTCGGCTACTTCAAAATACCTTCCTAGGATATACTTTAGCACTATTCCTGAAAGTTTCATTTCCCTAACCTAACCGATTTCCAAGATAACCTGAAGTCAATAAACTAGAATTTACTCAATAAACTAGAAATACTAGACTCTAAAATACAAGAAAGTACAAACATTCAACTTACATAATATGATTTAAAAAGATAATTTCTGCCCCCACCCAGACATTTTTCTTAAATATGAATTGCTGCTAAGTGATTAAATTGTAACAGTACACCAAAGCCGCGTTTGTTTCACTTTTCAAGTTAACTAAGTTCGTCAGTCCGACGTTTTATTTGCGATTCTTGGTTCGGCATCTTTTATGCCGATTTAATTTTTCACGTGGTTCTTAATCATACTTTAGAATTACTTTTATGTGCATAAACAACTTCATAGCTATGACAAAGCGCACACGCTGAGTTCTGTCAAAGAGTTGTCAAATATTTGAAAGGGGGGAATTTTAGGAACTTAAAAATTACACGGAAAACATGAGGTATTATGAGTAAGGGTTGCCTGCTCCCTGAAGGCTGGGATTTACTTCCCCCTGGGAAATACCCCCAATGAAAATTTATCCAAGTAAAATAATACCTCCCCACAGAAAATACACCCCCATGGAAAACAGTTTTCCAAATTTGAGAATTTTATTTCAGTTGTTTTTTTTTTCTTTCGAGGAAAAGATTTTGGTATTTGTTTATTATCCGTCACTCAATCAAGTTTACGCTTCGTAAAACGCGAAAACAAACCGGTTTTTTCATTAGTTTCTTTCAGCTTAGCGTACGATAAGACAAAACAAGTGACATAATAGATGGGAAATATATAATCGGGATTATATAATTTTAAATATTTTTTTATTAAATAAAATAATAAATTATAATAATAAAATTATGAATACATTATTTTACATTTGCAAATAAGGGACAGGGGGGACGACATAGCCCTTCCCTCATCTTCTGCTAATATATAGGTTGTTTTTTTATGTAACGAAGAAATCAATTTGTTCTCGAATTTTACACAGCTTAAACTTGAGTTCAGTCTTCATCTGACGTGCGTGTGACATCTCTTCAGTCTTCATCTGACGTGCGTCTTCATCTGAAGTGCGGATAAATATCAGAATATGAATATTAAATGACAATACACGGTTCTTTGTTTTATTTTTAGTAAAGCGCAAATTATCTTCTGGTTTTAAGAAGACATGGTGGATGTCAGCCTTACTCCATCTAATTTTAAATCGTTTCGAGTTTCATTCGGCTATCTATTATAATTTCTGTTGCTTTCGGGTTTCATCTATTTATCACTAGGGATTAAAGGTGATTTTACACTTCGAAAATCAGAAAATTACTCAAAGAATTTGACAACACTTTCATCTGTAAAAACTTAAAAATAAAAATATGTTTGTTCCTAGAGCTATCTTCTACTTTCTGATACCATGCGTATTTAGCTGAATTTTGACGATTGCTCTTATACATTTTGTTCTTCCTTTCTTAAGTTGGCGCCCGCTTCTGCCAAAAATTGCAAAAGTTTACTAACAGAGTTTTCAATCTGTCTCAGCCAAAGCCGTTCACTTTGTAATAAAAATAAAAGGAAAACGAGATAATTCAAAAAAAGGAAATGAAAGAGAAAAAATCGTAAATAAAGAAAAGGTAAGAAAAGTATGAAACAAAAAAGAACGGTACCAACCTTTCATTGCAGTTATTAGAAATCTTAATAAGATGAGAGCGGTCTCTCTGAAATCTAAATATTTACCAATATACTGCTCACACATAACTGGCTGTAGAAAATTATTGTCATCATATCCAAACATTAGGTACGCCCCTTAAATTAGACATTCATTGCCACACAGTTGCAAATTTGAGTACATTTGAGACATAATTTGAGTTGCAAAAGTAATTAAACGTAAATAAAAAACAAAACAATAAATAAATAAAAAGGGCAAAGAAGGGTAAATAAAAAGGGAAAGGGCAAAATCCTTCAATTGCTCCAAGTTGCAATTCAATGTAAGATTTATTACTAACTTGAATTATTGATCAAAGAATATGCCTAAATAAACATTCCTCATAAAAGTTGTCTTGGGTTCTAATTATTTAATTAAGTATAGAAACACAGCTTAACATATACAAGAAATTCTTAAAAAAAACACATAATTTATCAATATTTCGAGAAAGGAAGATTAAAAGCAAATTTATTGTTAAATCATAACTGTACTTCCATTTTCTATATATTTCATGACTCTTCAACATCAAAGATGGCGTTCCCCTAGGCACATCCCAGTAACAGTTTTAGGCCTCATAATCTGGGGGAGAGAGTTACACCTGTAAAAATATAAAATCAACAAAACCGAATGTCTGAAAAACTGTTTGAAGGAGGGCAGCTTCCGTCTCTAGCCCAGGCCTAGAACCACCACTGGCTCTCCCCTAAATATTGTTTCTGGAGTGGTTTTTCCTTGAAGTTTTGACTCACTACTTCAGCTACTACTCGTTACTTCATTTGTGAGTCATTTCTTAAACTGTTTGGGCCATTAGTCCTAAATTTTAGGGAAAAATTCTGGAAGCATGGACAGGTAGGGGGCAATCAAGTTTTTTTTAACTCTAAGATACGGTAATCTTCAGCTTCTGAACCGCTTCCACAGAAAATAAAACCATTCACAGATAGATCCAAAGAAATTATAACATTCTAATGATCTAAGTCGATACAAACGCATTATTATTAGTATTGAGCTGATAACGCTAGGTTTCAAATCGTTCTTTTGTCTCCTTATCAAGTCTTAGAGAATACGTAGCAAGTATTCTTCTTCTGAGGAACTAAACTAAGCCAACCTGACAACCAGCTACTTTCAGACTCCCAACGAACAAAGCTCGAGACGGGCAAACCAGTCTTAGAAAAAAAAAACACGTAAAATTTCTTCCCATGCATGTCAGAGCTTCGCTTAGTTTGGAGGCTATCGCATTGACTGTTTTAATTGTACTGTCCTTAGATAGAAAACTTACCTGCTGGAGTGCTATATTGAAGGTGGAAGTTTGTAAGTAGAATAAGTACCTATAGAGAAATACTTAATCCTTTTGTTATCTAATATTCAGCCCCTGGATTTAGATTCTGATTCTCTACCACAGAAGCGAACCCATAGTCTCCAAACATGCTTCACCGCTCAGCTGTCAACCACACTACCCAAGGGGATATCATACTGCCCAAGGTAAACAGTGTGGAATTATTACATAGGGCTAGTGCCCTTTTTAATAATTGAAAGTAATTATAGGGAAACCAACCCCCCTTCCATGAATGTAATCCTATTACTATGAATATTACTATATTACATAGTATATGAATATTACTATGTGAATCCTCCTATTGATTCACTAGTAACATCTTATCCGCTTTCTCAGGCTTATATGCAGGATTATTTGGAGATGAACTGCATTGAAACTTAAATACGAGAATGTATAAAAGGTGGGTGAGTCATATAAGGAATGTAAGATGCTCTGTGAGGGGGGGGGAGGGGAGGCCCAAAATCTCACTGCAGTAGATTTATTTGGCCTGCATTCCCTCCCAAGAAGAATATGCAAAAAATTGTATATGAAGGGGGGGCCCTTCATACCATGCTATCTAGGGAAGGCTTTTGCGTAGATTGCAATTTGTATTTATTACATTTAAATATCAGTTTTGAAGGCAGCAGTGCAGGAAATCATGGCCTGTGGTTCATTTTGAGATTTATGCGTATTTCTTTTATCTGCATTTTAAATGGAAAGTTTGTTGTTTTTCAATTAATTTATATTAATTTTCCAACGTTCGTTTCCATATTTATGTATTTTCTTGTCATACATATTCAAAGCACCAACCAATAACAGTTTTAGGCCTCTTAAATTGGGGGGGGGGACAAGCTTCAAAAATTTCAATTGCTGCAATTTTAGTCAATTGAGTACCTTAATAGGACTATTAAAGTATAAAATCAAAAGAATTGAATTTCAGATATCAGAAAAACTCCTCCCTACCCAGGCCTAGAACAGCCATTAATGCTATCTGCGTAATGATATGCTTTTGCAATCTCAAAATATAGATGACAGTAGCCTGTCCATTTCATACTTTTCATTCTGTACTGTTTCTCGTATAGTTTCCAGATTCTCTTTATCCAGCCAGTGCTTCCCTTGGCAAAACTCTCTTACAACATCTTACACCCCCCCCACCCCAAAAAAACAATCTTGGTTATTTGTATTTATGGTTACTTTTCTCCCTTTCCTCAGCAATTTGAGCGATTTAAGGAATAGTTTTGTTTGATTATATTACATTTTGTTTTATATATTTGATTATTTATCTTAAAAACTTTCCGTATAATGCCAAGTTCCAGCTTGTGAATTATTGAAATATCCAACAACTGCAATTGGAAGTACCTCTGTAATGAAATTAGAATTGCATAACTACTTTAATCTTTCAATTAAGGAAAAGCAATCTTAATGTTAGCAGCTCCTTGAAAAAACTTGAGACTGAAAAAAAGAAAGAATTTTTTTCAATTCTTTTTTGTCTTATTATGATTACTTTAAAAACTAAAATTTGAATATAAATTCTTTAATTTTTTCCACTATAGACTGTCCGAGTAATGTTAAAATATCGTGCAAACAAATTGTAAAGCTATATGCAATAATACATACTAACTTGATTGCCTTAAATCCCTCTTGCAAGCATTAAGGATGAATCCTGTACATACTGGTTACTGATGATGAGGGCTCAGCTTATTGGGCCAACCATATAGTTGGAGAAAACATTATTCTTTACCCAGCTATTAACAGGTTTCTGATAGAGCTTCAGGAAGGTACTATTATGTTTTCTTGAAACATCAAAGTCAGCTGGATAATTGACAGAACTAATTAGTAGTGTCACAGGATCAAAGCTGAAATTTCTCTGTAAGTAATATTTAATTGGCATTGTTTTTCAAAATTATTTCAAGTCAGAAAGTTTTAAGTCCTTGTCGGCCAACCGTTTATCGCCAAACGAAAAACAGGTCGTACCCGTTTGGAATGGGAGGATGTCATATATTTTATATCCAAAATAAGACAAGTGGTCAATCACCAAAGTTTAGATGGCGTTGGTGATTTTCAGTTTTCCAAGGGAAAGAAAGGGTTTCCCCGTTGTGAAAAAAAAGATATTTTGTGAAATACGAGTACAGTGCACAGAAACCGTACCCCCTCCACCTTGCCTGACAATTTAATAACCTTTAGTTGTCATCTTTGGGGATCAATAAATTTGTAACGTTTGAATTTTTTCCGAAGAAAAGCTTTGTAAAATTTAACTAATTAGCTTCGCTTATTCATTTATTTGGCTCTATGTGGGTATATAGATAAAAATTTATTGTACTAAAAACTTCATAACCTGAAACGAGCAAAAGTAAATACAGGAAAATCCTTGTTGTCTGCCAGCTGTTTCTGACTTCTGTCAGAAACAGAAGTATTTCTGTTTTGATTACCTTGCTAATTTAAAGTGTACCTAATCTTTTAATAGACTCTATGTGTTGTAATCGATTGTCTCAAGGCAATGTGTTTTAAATCAGGTATGTATGCATGCAGGGTGAGAGAGTCTTTGGGACCATGTAACGTCGAAGTAAAAAAAATGTAAAAAATTCTTATTTGTTGCCTATAAAAAATAAAAATACATAAATAACAATAGATATTAAATACGAAAATACCTACCCCCTCCCAAGGACACTCCTATACTTATTGCTCCAAAACGCTTATATAAAATTTATTGGGTCCTCTTCTGTATTACTATCACCCATTCCGAAACTAATTTTTACAAATGTTAATAAAAAAAGGCATAAAGAAATTAATAAAGAAAATTCATATAATTTACAAAAAAAATTTTGCAGCCATTGATAATGCTAAAATTAATACTGTAATAATTACACCCCTCTCCCCTCTCTCACAGTCAAAGTTTTCAGCTTCGTCGGGCAATTTTGGACATGCATCATTGCTGGCTGATGGCTTACAACCAAGTTACCGATTTACTTCATATTCACAAAAATTATATTTCACATCTTTGTTACTATTTGGTATAGCTAACTAATGTTATAACATAATAGATTTGAGAAATAGTATTATATTCATAATAGAACTGACTCTCTCCCTCTCCTATGAGCAGGTAAGCTAAATTAGATGGCTGAAAGGGCAAATAAAAATACTTTTGGAGATATTAACAACCCCCTTCCCCATAGCCCCTGGGGAAAAGTCTTTAAGTTACAAAAGCGCCTATTGTTTATGTATAGTATTTGTTATTGGGAATTATGTTCCAATATTAAACTTAACCCCTCCCCCCCAACAAGGATAATTTTTCATGGGGAAGGAAGTTTCCAGGGGGAAATTTTTCAGGAAAAATTTTATACCAGGAGAATTTGGAGGAATTCCTATAGAAAATGCTTCTTATGTCTTGCTTTCTCATTACCTACTTAATTTTACGCATGGAGATGTTAAAGGTAATTGTCCAGGGTAAATTTTCACCACGATTGAATTGTTTACAGAATATATCCTTGGCGAGGAAGGATTTTTCAGCGGAGGAGTAGTCTGATTTCTATCAGAAATTAAATTTCTGATAGAAAGTTACTGAAAGTAAAGAGCAACATTAAAACTTAAAACGAACAGAAATTACTCCGTATATGAATGAAGCTGTTCCGTCCTCAACGCCCCGCTCTCTACGCTAAAGTTTGACTTTTTCAACTTTTTAAAACAGTAAAAAACCTGATGATTTCTTGACGAAGCTTATATATCTAAAATCAGCATTTAAATGCGATTCTTTTGATGTAACTATTGGTATCAAAATACCGTTTTTTACAGTTTCGGTTACTATTGAGGCGGGTTGCTCCTTACTACAGTTCGTAACCACGAACTGTTTGAAAAAAGATACAAGTTTGATTTTTAGAAACCTGTTGCATACAATATACTATGAATTTCATTGATAGTGTTTTATGCAGTTTTGTATCAACCAAAGAGCCACAGGGACTATTACGAGGTGGGAGGGGGGAAGAGAAGATTTGCTTTTATAACAGATCAAATATGATGTTTTGGAAAAAGAGTAATAGGGAATCGAATGGCGCCATTTCTTTCTCATGTTTCCTTCAAAAGAACCCCTCTCCTTCACTATTATCGCGCTTTTTATTACAAAACCTGACATGGCACTAAATTCTATTTTAATCCCTTCGCGACCACTTTATAATAGATTCATTCTAGCAAATCAACTCATTCCTTCTAACTAATCATTAATGAATAATAAATTCATTCTCTGAAGTATTCTACATCAAGAGAGAGAGAAAGATGGGTTTATTAATATAAATAACTAAACAAAACAAGCAAATAGCCCGAAGCAAAGCTTGTTTAGGCTTACAACCCCAATACAAACAATACGAAAAGAAGAAGAAAAGAAAATAGAAAAGAAAAGGAAAAGAAAAATAGAAGAAAAGAAGAAGAAAAAACATTCAATTACCCTGCAATCCAATCGTCACGGAATTACACTTCAAAAAAGACAAAACAAAAAGAAACTAAAACCCCTTGATCAGTATCGCCTAGAACAAAACCAACATCTTGGCTCCACTTGAGGTCCACTCAACTATCACAACCATAAATATTAAGGCAAAATAGCTTTAATTCCCGCCGAAATTCAAGAAAATTATCCATGTTTCTCAAAGTCGTAGGTAAACAATTCCATGCATGGGGTCCTAGATGCCAGATAGAAAATTGAGATCTACGGGTAATAGAAAGCGGACGACGAATTATATCGGACTGTCTCGTAGAATGTGTATGAATATCGCTTCCTAATTCAAAAATACTTTTAAAACATATTGGTAAATAATTTTGAAAATATTTATATATAAACAGGCTTCGATAAAAAGTAATAAGTTCTGCTAAAGGCAAGATTTTGCAATCGATATACCTCTTTTGTACCGAGTCTTTAAAACCTACACCACATAACACTCGAAGCGCTTTATTCTGCAAAACTCGAATATGATGGAGATGAGAAGGAAATGTACTACCCCAAACATTACAACAATATAGCAAATAAGGATTAATTAAGGAATAATACAGTGTTCTTTAAATATCTCTTGGGAAAATGTACTTCAACTTTCTTAAAATGCCAACATTCCTAGCGAGTTTAAGACTAAAAGAATCTAAATGTTCTCTAAAACTGAGACATTCATCAATTAATACTCCTAGATATTTTGTACAATTTATTCTTAAAATACTCATATCAGCAATATTAAGTCTGTCTATCCAAGGGTAATAATTTGAGCTCCTACCATACAATAAAAAGCAAGATTTACTGTAATTCAAATTTAACTTATTAAGACGAACATATGGTAAAGAATTTAACTCCAGGGATTCAGACAGACACCGAGTCATTCAAATAAGACATAATCTATGTATTCTATATTATCTTATATATAAACATGTATTATGTCTATCTGTTACATTATCTTCTATAAAAAAAAACTAAAAAAAAGGAGAGAAAAAAAGAAAGAAAAAAAATTCAATAATTGCACTTTACATTTGGAAAAATTTCAAAATCTTTTTGATTTATGATTTATTAAGACAAGCAGAAATGAAGTCTTGTAACGATGCCATTTTCAATGGAGCCTAATTAACGACTAGTAAGTATATCTTTAAATTTGTTTTCTACATAAGATATATCCATAACACGTCTCAGAGCACTTTTTATATCTCTTTCTGGTGTTGGAAATTTTTTTTAATGAAAATGCTTATTCTCTTTTCGTTTTTAAAACGCCAGAGAATTTATCCCTTAAATATACCCCAGAATTGGAATAAGATCTTTCAATCTCTTTACTTTTATATGAAGGCTCGTCAGCTCCTCAGTACCTTGTTCTTGGATGTCCTTAGGAAGAAAATGGACTTGGGAGTGGACTAGGCACCCTCTAATCTTTTTGGTTACTTAAAAAGGGCACTAGAACCTTTGTTTCCCATTTGAAAGAGCTCCTTTCTGATCTTATATGACAATTGGACCAATACAATCAACCCTGAAGAAAATTTATATATATATATATATATATATATATATATATATATATATATATATATATATATATATATATATATATATATATATATATATATATATATATATATATATATATATATATATATATATATATGTCAAACAGTTTGTATGTCAAACCGTAGTAAGGAGCAATCCTGCTCAATAGTAACCAAAACTCTAAAACCGGAATTTTGGTATCAATAGTTACATCAAAAGAATTACATTTTAATGCTGATTTTAAATATATAAGCTTCATCAAGTTTAGTTTTACCGACCAAAAGTTAAGAGCCTGAGAAAATTTGCCTCATTTTAGAAAATTGGGGGAAATACCCCCTAAAAATCATACAATATTAAGGAAAATCACACCACCAGTTTCAGTGTATCAGAGAAGTTTCATCCCGATCTCTCGACTCTTAAGCGTTTTCCAAGATTTAAGGTTCCCCCCTCCAACTCTCCCCAATGTCACCAGATCTGGTATGGATTTAAAATAAGAGCTCTAAGACATGAGTTTCTTCTGCATGTCAAATTTCATTAAGATCCGGTCACCTGTTCTTGAGTTAAAAATACCTCTATTTTTCTCATTTTTCCGAATTAACAACCCCCCCCTCCCAAGTCTCCCAAAGAGAGCAGATTCAGTCGGGTTAGGTCAATCAAGTATTTGGGACTTGCGCTTATTAAATATCCGCGTTATTTTAGTCTTTCCTCTCTACTGGCCGCAGTCTCGTTTGAGGTTTTCTTTTACCCCCGTGGAAAATCCCATCAACATACGACCGCCCCCCCTAGCCTAAAAAATGTATACATACTTCCCAATAACAAATATTATACGTAAACAATGGGCAAATTTTGTAGCGTAAAAGACCTTTCTCTTTGTGAGCGGACCTCCTCTCCTGTGAGCGGAGAGAAAGGGCCATGAAACAGAGATCAGTACCGCCGGTTTGGACCTTTGTCTCGGTCTAGTGCGTCTTACTTACTCTCCTGTGAGCAGGTAAGCTAAATTAAATGACTGCATTGTAATCTTTAGAACTAAAAGCTTCAGTCTCTGACTAAAACTTATGATTTCCTGATCACCCATTCATAAGTTAAAAATACCTCATTTCTTTCAATTTTTCTTCTCCCTCCAGCCCCCCCCCTCAGATAGTCGAACTGGGGCAACGACTGTTATCAAGTCAATTTGAATAGGTCCCTGACACGCCTACCAATTTTCATTGTCCTAGCACGTCCAGAAGTACCGAACTCACCAAAGCACTGGAAATCCCCAGACAGAAACAATGCCAATTAGAAATTACTTCCAGAGAAAATTAAGCTCGGATCCTGTGACACTACTAATTAGTTCTGTCAATTATCCAGCTGGCTTTGATGTTTTAAGAGAACGTAATAGCACCTCCCTGAAGCTCTACCAGAAACCTTTTAATAGCTGGGTAAAAAACTATGTTTTCTCCAACTACGTGGTTGGCCCAATAAGCTGAGCCCTCATCATTAATATCCAGTATCTGCAGGATTCATCCTTATTGCTTGCAAGAGTGGTTTAAGGCAATCAAGTTAGTATGTAATATTGCAAATTAGTTACTTGCTCTGAGGGCAAGAGTTAATATGCAGCTTGTCAAGCTAATCCCCCATAAAAATACCATAATAAGGGAATATCAAAAACAGCAATAATGAAAAACAAGCAATTAAAATCGAGTAAACATCAAGTTACTTAAACAAGAGCTAAGAGCTCATATGGCACTTGTGACGAGGCGAGAAGAGCTAAGAGCCAAAAGATCATATGGTATGAGCTCTAACAAAAATCTATGAATCAATAGATTGATTTAAAAAGGAAAATAAGAGGCTTAATGCCGGTCAAGATTTAAAATAAGAGCTCTGAGTCACAAAGTCCTTCTAAATATCAAAATTCCTTAAGATCCGATCACCCACTCGTAAGTTATAAATACCTAACTTTTTCTAATTTTTCCTCTCCCTTTTGCCCCGCAGCTGGTCGAATCTGGGAAAATGACTTTATCAAGTCAAATTGTGCAGCTCCCTGACACGTCTACCAATTTTCATCGCCCTAGCACGTCCAGAAGCACCGAACTCGCCAAATCACTGAACCCCTCCCCCCAACTCCCCCAAAGAAGGCGAATCCAGTACGATTCTGTCAATCACGTATCAAGGACATTTGTTTATTCTATCCACCAAGATTCACCCTGATTCCTACACTCTTAAGTGTTTTTCAAAGATTTCCTCCTCCAACTCCCCCCAATGTCAAAAGATCTGGTCAGGATTTGAAATAAGAGCTCTGAGACACAAATTCCTTCTAAAATTCAAATTTCATTACGATCCGATCATCTATTCGTAAGATAAAAATACCCCATTTTTCATGCTTTCCAAGAATTCCGGTCTCCCCCTCCAACTCCCCCGAATGTCACAGGATCTGGTCGGAATTTGAAATTAGAACTTTAAAGCACAAGATCCTTCTAAATATCAAATTTCATTAAGATCTGGTCACCCTTTCGTAAGTTACAAATACCTCAATTTTCAAAATTACCCCCCCCCCCAATTCCACCAAAGAGAGCAGATCCGGTCCAGTTATGTCAGGCAAGTATCTTAGACAGGTTTCTATTCTTCCCATCCAGTTTCATCCTGATCTCACCGCTTTAAGTATTTTCTAAGATTTCTGGTCCCCCCAACTGCCCCCCCCCCCCCAATTACGCTGGATCCAATTGAGATTTAAAATAAGATATCTGAGTTACGAGGTCCTTCTAAATATGAAGTTTCATGAAGATCCGATCACTCCTTCGTAAGTTAAAAATACATTATTTTTTCTTATTTTTTAGAATTACCCCCCCCCCCCCCCAATTGAACGGATCTTTTCCAATTATGTAAATCACGTATGCGAGACTTCTGCTTATTTTTCCAACCAAGTTTCATCCCAATCCCTCCAATCTAAGCGTTTTCCATCATTTTAGGTTTCCCCACCCCAAACTTCCCCCAATGTCACCAGATCCGAAGAGCTTTGAGACACGATATTCATCTAAATATTAAATTTCATGGAGAGCCAATCACCCGTTCGTAAGTTAAAAATACCTAATTTTTTCTAATTTTTCAGAATTAACCCCCCCCCCAACTACCCCAAAGAGAGCGGATCCGTTCTGGTTATGTCAATCATGTATCTAGGACTCGCGTTTTTTTCCCCACCAAGTTTCATCCCGATCCCTCCGCTCTAAGTGTTTTCCAAGTTTTAGGTTTCCCCCTCACAACTCCCCCCCCCCCCCAATGTCACCAGATTCGGTTGGATTTAAAATAAGAACTCTGAGCCACGATATCGTTCTAAATATCAAATTTCATTGAGATCCAATCACCCGTTCGTAAGTTAAAAATACCTCATGTTTTTAATTTTTCGGAAATACCCCCCCCCCCCCAACTACCCCAAAGAGAGCGGATCCGTTCCTTTTATGTCAATCATCTATCTAGGACTTGTGTTTATTTTTCCCACCGTGTTTCATCCCGATCCCTCCACTCTAAGTGTTTTCCAAGTTTTAGGTTTCCCCCTCCCAACTTCCCGCCCCCGTCACCAGATCCGGTCGGGATTTAAAATAAGAGCTCTAAGACACGATATCCTTCTAAACATCAAATTTCATTGAGATCCGATCACCCGTTCGTAAGTTCAAAATACCTCATTTTTTTCTAATTTTTAAGAATTACTCCCCCCCCTCCAACTACCCCAAAGAGAGCGAATCAGTTCCGAGTATGTCAGTCATGTATCTGGGACTTGCTCTTATTTTTCCCATCAAGTTTCATCCCGATCCCTCCACTCTAAGTGTTTTCCAACATTTTAGGTTTCCCCCCTCCAACTCCCCCCAATGTCATCAGATCCAGTCGGGATTTAAAATAAGAGCTCTGAGACAAAATATCATTCCAAACATCAAATTTCATTAAGATCCAATCACTCGCTCATAAGTTAAAAATACTTCATTTTTTCTATTTTTTCCGAATTAACCGGGCCCCACTCCCCCCAGATGGTCAAATCGGAAAAACAACTATTTCTAATTTAATCTAGTCAGGTCCCTGATACGCTTGCCAAATTTCATCGTCCTAGCTTACCTGGAAGTGCCTAAAGTAGCGAAACCGGGACTTTAGGTTTCCCCCCTCCAACTCCTCCCAATGTTATCAGATCCGGTTGGGATTTAAAATAAGAACTCTGAGACACAATATCATTCCAAACATCAAATTTCATTAAGATCCAATCACCCGTTCATAAGTTAAAAATACTTCATTTTTTCTATTTTTTGCAAATTAACTGGGCCTCCACCCCCCCCCCCCCAGATGGTCAAATCAGGAAAACGACTATTTCTAATTTAATCTGGTCCGGTCCCTGATACGTTTGCCAAATTTCATCGTCCTAGCTTACCTGGAAGTGCCTAAAGTAGCAAAACCGGGACCGACAGAGAGACAGACCGACAGAATTGGCGATTGCTATATGTCACTTGGTTAATACCAAGTGCCATAACAAGTAAATTCGATAAGGACTATTGACAATGCCCTAATGCCAATTTCCATCAAAACGAATCTGAGCTGAATTGGAGTTTAGCAACAAAATATTTTGTATACAAAGCATGAGCTATATTTTGATTAATCCTATATAGTCAAACGGTTCGTGGTAACGAACTATAGTAAGGAGCAACCCGGCTCAATAGTAAACAAAACTCTAAAAGACGGAATTTTGATGCTAAAATATACATCAAAAGAATCGAATTTTCATGCGGATTCTAGATATATAAGTTTCATAAAATTTAATCTTTGTCATCAAAAGTTACGAGCCTGAGAATATTTGCCTTATTTTGGAAAATAGGGGAAAACACCCCCTAAAAGTCATAGAATCTTAACGAAAATCACACCATCGTGTTCAGCGTATAAGAGAACCTTATAGCGAAAATTTCAAGCTCCTATCTACAAAAATGTGGAATTTCGTATTTTTTTGCCAGAAGACAGGTCACGGGTGCGTGTTTGTTTGTTTGTTTTTTTTTCCCAGGGGTCATCGTATCGACCAAGTGGTCCTAGAATCTCGCAAGAGGGCTCATTCTAACGGAAATGAAAAGTTCTAGTGCCCTTTTTAAGTGACCAAAAAAATTGGAGGGCACCTAGGCCCCCTCCCACGCTCATTTTTTCCCAAAGTCAACGGATCCAAATTTTGAGATAGCCATTTTGTTCCGCATAGTCAAAAACCATATTAACTATGTCTGTGGAATGACTCACTCCCCCACAGTCCCTGGGGGAGGGGCTGCAAGTTACATACTTTGTCCAGTGTATACATACAGTAATGGTTATTGGGAAGTGTACAGACGTTTTCAGGGGGATTTTTTTGGTTTGGGGTGGGGTTGAGGGGAAGAGGCTATGTGGGAGGATCTTCTCTTAAAGGAACATGTCATGGTGGATGAGAAATTCAATGAAAAGGGCGCGGGATTTTCTAGCATTACTATAAAAAAAAAACAATGAAAATATAAAGACGAAAAAGTTTTTCAACTGAAAGTAAGGAGTAGCATTAAAACTTAAAACTAACAGAGATTACTACGCATATGAGGGGTTCTAAAAATTCTTTAGCATAAAGAGCGAGATATTTAGGAGGAGATAGATACCTTGCTCTTTATGCTGAGTGTTTTTAATGTAAAACGAGTGTTTGTAATGTAAACTGTAAATACTTAGTTAAGTAAAAAAAAAAAAAAAAAAAAGCAAGCAAGTTCTATGGACCTATCAAGATAGAGCGGTAGTAGGCCTTAAAAAATTTGTCAAAGATTGAGCAAAGCACTAGGTATCAGTCAAGGGCCCTGTTGCTATATCAAGCATTGTTAACATTAAAGAGCTACAAAAAGAAAGTGGAACAAAACTTGAATTGGCTCTCACTACGTTTGTTACTAAAGAGAACCTGTCCATCAGCAATATGGACACCCCGCCAGATATATTGAAACAACATGCACGATTCGTATGGTGTTCAACTTATGGCGTGCTGACACCTTCCCTCCCCCCACGGCAAAATAAAGTTTAACATTCTATTTTTCACTGATTTTATTTTCTTTGGCCAAATTGAATGGAAAATTTGGCCAAAAAGAATGGAACTACAATTAGTGTTACAAGGATTGTAGACAGGCAGATACACAGAAGAAATGTCTCAGCCGAAAGCACAGAACAATTTTAAAGAATTAACTTATTTATCTTCTGGATTGAAAGTATAAAACTTTATAGAAGAACGTCTCTTAAAGCACAAGAATATTTTAAAAGGGTTTCACTGTTTGCTTCACACTTATCCACAGAATAGTGAAGAAAGTAAAGAGATGAAAGAGCCATTTTTGAAGTTGATCGAAATTTATGAAGAAGATTTGGAAAACAACACCTTAAACGTTTGATGGTGGAAAGAAAAATTTGGAAAAAATTTCTCTAACGGAACAAGGCACACCATGTCAATGCAACTGATTTTCTAAATATTTGTGGCAAAGCAATCTCTCCGAACATCCATTTTACACTTCGGAGAATCAAGACATACCTAAGAAACGTGACGTCTGAAAGTAGGCTAAATGGTTTTGCCAATCTCAATGTCCACAGGGAAATTCTAGTTGACACAGACAGTGTATATATCCATACTGACGAAGACTCAATTTTGTTTTGTAAGACAGCTAATATAGGAAGATTGTGTCAGAATAAAACGTAAAATCGTATTTAATCTGCTGGGTTTTATCAATCATTCTTATAGTCCCTACTCGAAACTTGCATCCAAAGAGCTAAAATAAACTTTAAGTAATGCCTTAAATTACCAGTTTTTCTGAAGATTTTTGAAGCTATTTGTTGATTAGCCCGCACTCGACATCACCACCCTTACTTACGGCAACTTACGTTCATTCTAAGCTAGCTTTCATTCACTCTTTTCATTTTTCTTCATTTTAAGTTTCCTTTTCTTATGGATTTCTGCTTGATTTATCAAAATTATTTTGCTCAAACTAAGACTTTATGCAAAATCTTTTGGATTTTACTTTTTGGTTCTCGTTTGGTTTGAACTTTTTGCTTTTTATGCAAAACTTCCTGTTTTCAATAATATAATTCAAAAGAGGCCATTAACCATTTTTATTTAAAGGGCAGGTAATAATCTTGTCAACAGAAAAAAAATCGGCTCATGTAATTTAAAATGGATTATGGTGCAAATATTAAATATTAGTGGAGAACACTTTCTTTTTGATTTTTTCAACTTTTATCATGACCACATTTATGGACAAGCAGGGCTTTACCGTATGCAAGGTGCAATACATTAAAACAGATTGGAGTAATTGACAGTGTTTTCAGATCGACGCTGTTTTGAGGTAAAGAATTCTCTATACTTTTTTACTGATACTGACAAATGCCCTTAGAAATGGAAACACAACCTAGGTTTCCCGGTACCCACAGGTATATCTTGTGGAGACAGAAAAGTTATCTATTGCCAAGAGGGTCAGTTTCCAAAAATCAAAGACAGAGACCAACACACAAAAAAATCAGTTAGTCAGTCAAAGATCGTGCATTACCCTGGTTTCATCTTGGAGGTAAAGCTATAAAGAATATTGATTAATCCCATCTCCTCAAAAATACATTTTCACCATCCATTCATGCGATAGATATTCTCGAATGGGTTTGTTCCTTCTGGGCAAGAAAGCATGATGACATTATACCTTCTATGGACACAATGCCATCGATCTCAACTATACTTCTCTGCAAATTTTACAAAAAACTTGTTCCCAAAAATGAATGCCCGTGTTCCGCAGAGCTCATAGAAAGCTGTTTATACTCCTCCAAAAGATTAATAATACGGCTTCTAGAGATATAACAGGGTGTCAATGGATATTCTTCTGAGTACCCACCATTCTTACTAGCTATATACTATTATCACCGTTACGGTAGGTAAAGAAACACCTCACAAGGGATAATCAATTCCTATGTTTAGAAAGCCTGATTGCACTAAAGTCATTACTAAAAAAATGCTACTTTTGCCAACAATCTATAAAAAGTGGTTGAGCCTTATATCTCGAATCGGAAAAAAAATTGTTATAAAGGGTATTTTCAATTACAACAGCAGAAAGAACTTGTTTCCCAAAGAGCAAGCTTATGAAAAATGCTGTTGCACTTAATTTTTATGAGTTTTAGAGACCGAAAGCGTTAAGTACAGGTCTCCCCCACAGTCAAAAGTATAACGTCTTTTCAACAATCGACGGTTTGAAAGGCGTTTTATATATTTTTTGCTAATCTTCAACATTTTGTAAAATGTCATAAAATATATGCCATATTTCCACGACCTTACTGCATATTTCTTTTGAAGGACGATAAAGATTCTTCTTCAATAATTTTATTAGGTTCTTAAAAGTTTCCTCTAGGCTTCTCATACAAGCCTAGATACTCATGAAAACGCCCAAAGGTTTTTTGGGGTTAGGATGCTCATCCATACACCAGAAGCTATCGTCAACACACTGTTATTTGATTTAAAAATTCAATGCATGAAAACGATGCATTTTTGCGAAAGATAAGACACAATTTTAGAGATCAGAGCGGGCATAAGTCGAATCCTCTAAGTTAACAATCTTAAACCGAACAGACTAAATTGAATGAAGAAATCCAGCACAAAAAGAAACGGAAAAGGCCATTAATATGAGTTGCGCAACCCTCATTTAACCCCCCAAAACTCTTCAATGAATACGCACTATATTTTCAATTGAAATTACTCTTTACCCGATGGTCAATATATTTGAAAGAATGAATTATTTTAGTCATTTTATGATTATTATTACTTCGCCATTAGTAAGCATATAGATACAGTAAACCCTGGCATTGGGGTTTTAGGACAAGCAAGATCCCCTTTCCTACTTTTATCAGGTTCACTCTTTATATAAAAAAGTCCTAGCTACATTTTTGAAGTTTAGCATTAATCCGCAAATATAAAATGGCGGGCCCAAAATAGGTCTCTCGAAACTGTTTTTGAAACATAACCACAATATCACTTTTCCTTCATGGCATCCCTTCTTAAAAGGGGATGCTTAAAGTTGAAAGTATACAATAGTTGTTCGTGTATAGTAAATGCTCTTCATAAATTGTTTTGATAAACATAGTTACGTATTTATTTTAATTTTCTCTATCTTGTACTCCGTCCTTGTGAACTATCCCTAGCTCTAAGAACAACAAGCAGTTTGCAAGAATACGAAGAAACAATATTTTATTGATTGAATTTATATTAAAATATAAAATAAAAAAAATGTTGTTGTATGTTGAGTCAGGAAGAGGTTCTTTGGCAGGAGCAGAGGCCACATAATTGCACAGCTTCAATGAGCAGTAAATTCGTTAGGTGAAGGATAAGCAAAAAATTGAAGCAAAATTGATTAAAAATTTTTTGAGGGTTCTATTTTTTAGTAAAATATAAAAAGGGGAGCAAAAAAAAAATATACGTGAAATTTACTGAGATTTTATTTAACTTTAGGTTTAGAACCCTTGTTTTTTTTATTTAAACTTTAAAATTATAAGAAACCAGTTCTGCTGCACTGTCTTTTTATGTAAATATAAGCGTCTATACACAAAAAGACGAATGCAACAGAAAACAGGCTTATACAGAGTTCTATTTTCATTTACTTCATTTACTTTTCATTTGACATAAATCTCGAACAAATTGTCAAAAGACAGTATCCGTAACATGTCCCGAACAGCTTTTGATATCAAGTTTAACTTTCAAGGAATGATCAGAGAGCAAATTGAATTCAACGATAAGATAGTACCTGCATTCAGGTTGAAAAAAGGGCATATCAAAAATATCTCAGCAACTTCTTAGGGTATTAAGGCGACTTTCAGATAATTGTACAGATGCTACTGATCAAAATCAAAACGCACTATGGCATCAAAGTTGCCAAAAAGACATATTGACAGTATCTCAGGAAGTTCCATGGACCACAGTAGAAACTTTCAGGGAATAAACAAACATTGTACAACAAAGTCAAAAGCAACTGTGAACATAAAGGTAAAAAAAGGGCGCATTTATGATATTCCAGGAACAACTAACAGTATTAAGTAAAAATTTCGAGTGAATATTGAGAGGTATATTGAACTAATTCAGGAGACATTAAATGCATTATGAATGTCAATATGGCATATAAGCAAATACTCGGCAACATTTAAGAGTATTAAGTGGGAACTTTCACCGAAAGTTGAGAGAAATGTTAAACTAAATAAAAAAACACTCTGTCTTGAGGGAATGCCGATGGGGATCATACAGTTCGTGGTAACGAACTGTAGTAAGGAGCGATACAGCTCAATAGTAACCAAAACCCTAAAAAATTGAATTTTGATATCAATAGCTACATCAAAAGAATCGCATTTTAATGCTGATTTTAAATATATAAATTTCATCAAGTTTAGTCTTACCCGTCAAAAGTTATGAGCCTGAGAAAATTTGCCTTATTTAGGAAAATAGGAGGAAACACCCCCTAAAAGTAGTAGGATCTTAACGAAAATGACACCATCAGATTCAGCGTATCAGAGAACCCTACTGTAGAAGTTTCAAGCTCCTATCTACAAAAATGTGGAATTTTGTATTTTTTGTCAGAAGACAAATCACGGGTGCGTGTTTATTAGTTTGTTTGTTATTTTTTTTTCCAGGGGTCATCGTATCGACCAAGTGGTCCTAGAATGTCGCAAGAGGGCTCATTCTAACGGAAATGAAAAGTTCTAGTGCCCTTTCTAAGTGACCAAAAAAAATTGGAGGGCATCTAGGCCCCCTCCCACGCTCATTTTTTCCCAAAGTCAACGGATCAAAATTTTGAGATAGCCATTTTGTTCAACATAGTCGAAAACCATAATAACTATGTCTTTGGGGATGACTTACTCCCCCACAGTCCCTGGGGGAGGGGCTGCAAGTTACAAACTTCGACCAGTGTTTACATATATATATAATAATGGTTATTGGGAAGTGTACAGACGTTTTCAGGGGGATTTTTTTGATTTTGGGGGTAGGGTTGAGGGGAGGGGGCTATGTGGGAGGATCTTTCCTTGGAGAAATATGTCATGGGGGAAGAAAAATTCAATGAAAAGGGCGCAGGACGAATCTGGTCCCGTTAGAAAAAAACGTCAAATTCAGAGTTTAATATACAATGCTGGGTGTTCGGAGCCTCTCTATTATGGAGTATAATTTGAAAATAACACAACTATACGAGCGATAAAACATATATACCACAACCATAACTCAACTAACGAAAGAACTGCTAAGAGATAACACAACTATAAAGCGAAAACAGGTGAAAACTAACGGGAAAATAAACGAACTAAGAGGTGGAAGGGGCTCAGAGAAAAAAATATAATCCTTTTCCAATTTTGAGCCAACTTCCGCAAAGGAGTAATAATGTCAGAAGCCCCGAAATACCGAATTATTTTCTTTTTCCTATAAGACCGGGGTAAATGAAACAGAAACTTACAATAGCGGAAATATAATATACACAATTCAGCCAGATCTTGTCTTTTTTTCAGGATAGGTGAAATACCAGATAGGAAAAGTATTGAATGGTCGCAAAAACTAATGTATAGCAATGCAAGCGCTTTTCGATAATAATGACCACAGTTAGCTACTATTTTACCATAATCCGCTTTAAGTTTTCTTTAATATGCCGTACAATATTGATCCTAAAAGCTAGTAGATTCCAATAAATATGAATGCTTGACCGCCGCAAATCAGAGACACAATGGATGGAGAAGTTAGAACGCGGATTTCAAATGGGCATAGACTTTGCATTAAAGACTAGGTACTCACACTTATCAATATTCAATGACAGACCAACAGTTTTGAAATGTTTTGAAATAGATGATACGGAATTCGAGAGGCTAGATCTAGAAGTATATCATCCGCATATGCAATACAAGAGACATTTACCAAATTACAAAAAAGAAAGGGCATTATTTTGTATAACACACTGCGGATACAAATACTGAAAAGATACGGTGAAAGAACACCGCCTTGACGCACTTCCAAGCGGGTTGGAATATTATGTCCAACCATATGTCCCGGTGTCCCAGTCTTTAATTGCTCTTTGAGTGTCCAGGTTGCCATTTACATTCCCTGTGTCCCGGTCATCATTTTTGTCCTGGTCTGTAATTTCGTCAGTCGACAAACATGACGTCAGTCGACAAACAACTTCATGACGGAATAATGCTCAATCCTCATAATGACATCAGTCAGCTAACATGACGTCAGTCGACAGACAAACAAACAACTTATTTTTATATATAGATATTGTATTTTTATACAACTTATATTTATATATATATATATATATATATATATATATATATATATATATATATATATATATATATATATATATATATATATATATATATACATATATATATATATATATATATATATATATATATATATATATATATATATATATATATATATAACGCCATAGTTGAAAAACAAATTCGTCCATGGAAATTTCCAAGTGTCACTGGTAACATCTAGTACTGGTCAATCCATAAAGTGGTATATTTGTTCTTATGAAAGGGTGATTGCAAATCGAAAGTTCTCATTCACCTTTTAAGTGTCAAAAGAGATAGAGAAAACATTTTTTGTCTGGGATTCATCCAATGTGTATTTGTGTTGCGAGAGCAACACTTTGGTTTTGTCTTGTTTTTTTTGTTGTTTTTTTTTTCTATACCGCTGATGTCGGATTATTCCTGGAAACTGGTAAGGGTCTAGCCTGTGCGGTTTTTACGGAAAGTACGGACCTCAGGCCAGATTGATGAATATGGCATTACATTTTGGAAAGCTCTGCTGAACTCTTGCCTCTGGGCCACAAAGGATGTTTTTGCTTGTCCACGAGCCAGAGCCTATGGTGTGCAAAGTGAAGTGGAGTTATTTAGCCTATGTCAGAGAGGATCATCTGAAATTGTGCAGCCAAGCTTTCGTTTCATAAAACCATGTTTATGCTTTCGAGTGGAAAGCTCCGTTCTAGCAGGCAAGCAGGCATTCACCACTTTCAAACTGAAGATGGACTAAAATCAATAATTGTTAAATATATGCGGCAGTTACCCGGCCCAAGAGCCAATATATCTTCTTTGAGTGACAAATAGATAAATTTACCGAAGCAAAAAAGCGGCACTTTCCCACGGGTCCAAAAGTGCTGCCGTGATTTTGGCTGGGTTTATCATACGTTTTTTCGGACTTTGGTGTCTTTCGTTTAGCATTATGGCTTTCCAAAGATTAAAATGTTTATTGTTTTTTTTAGGAAGTTCAGGTTCCTTTTCACAGTAGAAACCACAAAAAGCCTACTTACCCTAGATCATCTTCGTCGTCGTCTTCGTCAGGAATTTGTTCTGACGCAGCATCATTGCTTGTATCTTCTAAGGATTCTTGAACTGTATGTACTGGATCGGTCCTAAAAAAGAACAACTAAAAATAGAACATCGGAATGTTTTTCATTTTTGGCCTGTTTTATTCTGCGAATGACGAGAAAATACGAATTAAAATCAAACACTTTAATAAATAGGTATTAGATAAAATATAATAAATCGATAACAGAAACAGAGGAAGGGAGAGCTCCAATAGAGAATCTTGGTTTCTCGATGGTTTTTATGAAAAATTTGTGTTAAGATTGGCTCTTCCAAAGCTTACACATTTTGTAAAAACCCCTTCAATATCGTGGAATATCTTTATAGAATATTGGAAGCAAAAAACATATTTTCCAAAGGCTCCAATAATTTCTTCTTTTATCCCAGAGGCACTTCCTATGGAAGGTGTGGTGGTTTAAACTTCAGAGGGGATCATTTGATTGGAAACCTCAAGTTCTAGTTCCCTTTTAAAGAGTCAAAACTAATTTAAGGAAAATTACCCCTCCCCACCAAAACCTTTCCACCCAAATTCAAAAAAAAAAAAAAATTAAGATAACTTTTTTGTTCAAAATAGTTCATAGATAAACTAAGACAATCTCCACAGTCGGAACAACCCCCAAGGCCTGGGGACAAGCGTTGTAAGTTATACCCTAGGGCATATATGTGCTTATGGATTGCTGCTTCTATAAACGTCAGAGGGAGATAATTTGACTGAAAATCTAAAGTTCTAGTTGCCTTTTTAAGAGTCAAAAGAGATAGGAGGATAAGAAGCCCCAACCCCACGACCTTTACCCACAAACCTATCGAATAAAAATTTTGAAATAGCCATTTTGTTAGACAGTTCAAAAAACAGGCAAAAAACTCTGGGGTAATCCAAACACCAAGATCCTGGGGGCAAGTATTTTAAGTTACACGTCAGGGGAATATGATGTTTTATTTTAAAAGGTGGTCACATAAACCTCAGAGACGACCCATTTGATTGATAACTGGAGGTTTTAGTTATCTTTTTAGGAGTCAAAAGTGATTAGAGAGCTTCAAGCCCCTTATACTCCCTCTTTTCACCAAATGCATCCAATCAAAATTTTAGATGGACAGTAGGTTTCAAAAAGCCCAACGATCAGATAACAAAACTTCGAGGTCAACACAACCCCTCCCAGAGCCCAAGGCAAAGACTGTAACTTATGCCCCGTGAGCATTAAAAGTTTGTATGGAAAGGGTAGTCGTATAAACTTCGAGGGGAAATCACATGATTAGAAATTGAAGTTCCAGTTCCCTTTTTAAGAGCAAAAAGTGATCCAATGGCAACTAGTCCCCCTCCCCCACCAACAGTCTTTTCCCCAAATTGTCCATTCAATTTTTATATATAGCCATTTAGGTCATGTAACAAGAACTCCAATGATGACACAGTCCCCAAAAACTCAAGGGTAAGGGTTGTAAAAAATGCCCCAGGGGCATATAAGGTTACTATAAAAGGGATGACCATTTATGTATCAGAGGGGGCTATTATATGTATATATATATATATATAGGCTATATATTCTAAATAATAAAATATATATTCTAATTAAATATATATATTCTAAACAGATTAAGAAATAAAAAGTTGTTCAGCCAAGCTTTTGTTTCATCAAACACTTATATAAATAAATCTTTGATGTGTTCTCTAATTTGTCATATCCCCCCCCAGAAAAAAATCCCTGTGTACCCCCCCCCCAAGTACAGGTAACTATCTTAGAAGCCAGAACTTCCTTATTAAAGTAAATTACAAAACCTAATTTTTTTCAAAGTGGTTGGTCATCTGGGCATAGTGTTATCATAAATTCTTCCTGAGACCATGCTGGCTAATCAAAATAAAAAAGAAAATAAATGTTAAGAGAGAAATGAGGATAAAAACAGCCAATGAAAAAAAAAACAACAACAAAAAACAGAGAAGACTGAAAATATTTTGCTCAAGATCAGTCAAGTAAGCAAATTTGGTAAAATTTTACTTAATTGACTTCTGACTATCTCAGAAAGGGTTTAGGTTAGGAAAATGAAACTTTCAGGGATGAATCTACAGACTAAAGTATGTCCCAGGAAGATATTTTGAAACAACTACCTCTACTAAGTCTCCCTCTAGAGGGCCCTGACCTTTGATGACCTTTAAATATATGTGTTATAAAAGTGAAACCTTGCAAAATAGATCTTCTGCTTAATTGAAGTACAACAAAATTGTTTTCAGCTTCATAACTTTGCTCAATTCCATTTTACAAGATTTTAAAGATATGCAAATACATTTACTAAATTATGAAAAAATTTTTGATGTGGATCAAAATTCTACTCAAATAACAGGAATTGCATTTATAAACTAAAAGCAGGGAAAAAACAACTAGTAGCCTAACTGAAAATTAAGGTAAAATATTGTTTTGTCATAATTTCAATAGGTATAAAACCTGTCATGTAGGCAAATTTCAGGGCCCTCTAGAGGGAGAAAGAGTGGATGTTGGGTACTTTAAAATACCTTCCCGAGACATAATTTAGCCTGTAGATCCATCCCTGAAAGTTTCAGTTTCCTAACCTAAACCCTTTCCGAGATAGCAAGAAGTCAATGAACTAGAATTTTACCATAATAACTCTAAGATTAGTATTAATTATAAAAATTGAATGACGCATTAAATGATGATAAAAAAAAGTATAATAGCAAGCATTCTAGCAGCAACAGATCCCATCACCAGCGTCATAAACACTAAATCAACAGCAAGGTAATCCTCAATCTAATATTTACCTTTTTAATGCAGCCACAACAGATACAAAATTACAACGTTGGAAAGATTATGTGGGAGAAGAACCGCGGTTGGTTAAGAAGAAGCCACAGCACAGACCAGTTACAATTGGCACCACCAGCCCGGTTTGACCCATCGGTTGAAGATTTGACCGCTCAGCAGGTCCAGCAAGGATGGCGACGTTTCTGGTCTTTAAGAGAAAATCAATTCAATTTTTCTAATTTTAGAACCAATGAGACAATGTGGAGTCCACCATTAATTCACCCAGAAGTAAGTCAATTTTTCTGAATTAAAATTAATACCTGATTTCGTCACCCAAGGTCAAAGTAATGTACATAAATGGTGTTTGACGTAGCCTGATTAGCTATTTTGTTTTCAATCTCCAATCTCCCAATTAAGAATTTGAATTAATATGATTATATTTTCTTTACAATAATATAACATTATAATGGTATTATAACATATATAGATATACTAGCTGTTGGGGTGGCGCTTCGCGCCACCCCAACACCTAGTTGGTGGGGGCGCTTCGCGCCCCCCCCAAGCCCCCCCGCGCGCGTAAGTCGTTACGCGCCATATTAGTTACGCGCCATTGTAGTTGTGTCCCTATGTCCCACCTGTGAATATAGATATATATATATATATATGTATATATATATATTTATATATATATATATATATATATATATATATATATATATATATATATGTTTTTAACTACGTAAAACTGGCGAATATACAACATTCTTTGCTGTCCCATTGTCTGTGCATATAAATAGATTGTCAGGTTTACCGACTCTTGAACATGCAACATATAATGGTCCATGGGAAAACAATCCGTATTCAGATCTATACCTCATGATTCTAATGATTGCCATTGAGCTTTGTTGATGGTTATTGCTAATCGACCATTCCCTGAGTCGCCATCGTCATTTATATATCCCCCTGTGCACCCCGGCGTCCCCTTTGTAGTTATGTCCCTGTGTCCCGGTCGTCATTTATATTCCCTGTGTCCCGGTCGTCATTTGTGTCCCGGTGTTCCAGTCTGTGATTTCTCTTTGAGTGTCCCGGGCGTCATTTATATTCCTTGTGTCCCGGTCGTCATTTATATCCCCCTGTGCCCCCCGGCGTCCCCATTGTAGTTGTGTCCCTGTGTCCCGGTCGTCATTTATATTCCCTGTGTCCCGGTCGTCATTTGTATCCCGGTGTCCCGGTCTGTATATACATTCGTTTTTTAGTTTTGTTTTTCTCCTTTATTTTTTTCCTTTTTTCTTTTTTTTCTTTTTTAGTTTATTTAGATTTTTAGATTTTTTAGTTTTTTTATTAGTTTTTAGTTTTTTTGTAGTTTTTACCATTTTTTTAGTTTTTTTAGTTTTTTTTTTTTTACTTATGTCCTGGTCGTCATTTATACTCCCTGTGTCCCGGTCGTCATTTGTGTCTCGGTGCTTTGTTGATTGCTAATTTATATTATATTTATATTTATATTTTTTATATTTATTAATATTTTTTTAGTTTTCTTTTTCTCTTATTTTTCAGTTTTTTCCTTTTTTTTAGTTTTTTCTTTTTTAGTTTTTAGTTTTTTTTTGTTTTTTACCTTTTTTTAGTTTTTTTAGTTTTTTAGCTTTTTTAGTTTTTTTATTAGTTTTTTTACCTTTTTTTAGTTTTTTTTAGTTTTTTAGCTTTTTTAGTTTTTTTTCTTTTTAGTTTTTTTTCTTCTTTTGTATTAGTGTGAAATAATTCAGACGTCATATGCGGACAAACACGACGTCACTCGACAGACAGACAGACAGACATAACCCACAAACAACTTATTTTTATATATATTTATTCATATTTTTTTAGTTTTCTTTTTCTCTTTTATTTTTCAGTTTTTTCCTTTTTTTTAGTTTTTTTCTTTTTTAGTTTTTAGTTTTTTTTAGTTTTTTACCTTTTTTTAGTTTTTTTAGTTTTTTAGCTTTTTTAGTTTTTTTATTAGTTTTTATTTTTTTTGTAGTTTTTGCCTTTTTTTATTTTTTTCAGTTTTTTTTTAGTTATTAGATTTTTACCTTTTTTTAGTTTTTTAGCTTTTTTAGTTTTTTTTTTCTTTTTAGTTTTTTTTGTAGTTTTTACCTTTTTTAGTTTTTTTCTTCTTTTGTATTAGTGTGAAATAATTCAGACGTCATATGCGGACAAACATGACGTCACCTGATCCACACACAGACAACTTATTTTTATATATATACTAGCTGTTGGGGTGGCGCTTCGCGCCACCCCAACACCTAGTTGGTGGGGGCGCTTCGCGCCCCCCCCAAGCCCCCCCGCGCGCGTAAGTCGTTACGCGCCATAATAGTTACGCGCCATTGTAGTTGTGTCCCTATGTCCCACCTGTGAATATAGATATATATATATATATATATGGTTTTAACTACGTAAAACTTGCGAATATACAACATTCTTTGCTGTCCCATTGTCTTTGCATATAAATAGATTGTCAGGTTTACCGACTCTTGAACATGCAACATATAATGGTCCATGGGAAAACAATCTGTATTCAGATCTATACCTCATGATTCTAATGATTGCCCTTGAGCTTTGTTGATGGTGATTGCTAATCGACCATTCCCTGTCCCGGTGTCCCGGTCGTCATTTACATCCCCCTGTTTCCCCCGGTGTCCCCGTTGTAGTTGTGTCCCTGTGTCCCGGTCGTCATTTATATTCCCTGTGTCCCGGGTCCCGGTCATCATTTGTATCCCGGTGTCCCGGTCTGTATATACATTCGTTTTTTAGTTTTGTTTTTCTCCTTTATTTTTTTCCTTTTTTTTCTTTTTTAGCTTATTTAGATTTTTAGATTTTTTAGTTTTTTTTATTAGTTTTTAGTTTTTATTTCTTTTTAGTTTTTTTGTCCCGGTCGTCATTTATATCCCCCTGTTTCCCCCGGTGTCCCCGTTGTAGTTGTGTCCCTGTGTCCCGGTCGTTATTTATATTCCCTGTGTCCCGGTCGTCATTTGTATCCCGGTGTACCGGTCTGTATATACATTCGTTTTTTAGTTTTGTTTTTCTCCTTTATTTTTTTCCTTTTTTTTTCTTTTTTAGTTTATTTAGATTTTTAGATTTTTTAGTTTTTTTATTAGTTTTTAGTTTTTTTTTCTTTTTAGTTTTTTTGTAGTTTTTACCTTCTTTTTAGTTTTGTTAATTTTTTTTTTTACTTGTGTCCTGGTCGTCATTTATACTCCCTGTGTCCCGGTGCTTTGTTGATTGCTAATCGAACATTCCTTTTGTCCTGGTCGCTTTCTCTTTGAGTGTCGTCATTTATTTTTTTCTTTTTTAGTTCTTTTAGTTTTTACCTTTTTTAGTTTTTTTTTAGTTTTTTTAGTTTTTTACCTTTTTTTAGTTTTTTTAGTTTTTTAGCTTTTTTATTTTTTTTATTAGTTTTTAGTTTTTTTGTAGTTTTTGCCTTTTTTTTAGTTTTTTTAGTTTTTTAGCTTTTTTATTAGTTTTTAGTTTTTTTTGTAGTTTTTGCCTTTTTTTAGTTTTTTTAGTTTTTTAGCTTTTTTATTTTTTTTATTAGTTTTTAGTTTTTTTTGTAGTTTTTGCCTTTTTTTAGTTTTTTCAGTTTTGACGTCACCTGATCCAGTTTTTTCAGGTGACGTCACCTGATCCACGATCCACAGATCCACAGACAACTTATTTTTATATATATAGATAGTTTTTTTTTTTTTACTTATGTCCTGGTCGTCATTTATACTCCCTGTGTCCCGGTGCTTTGTTGATTGCTAATCGAACATTCCTTTTGTCCTGGTCGCTTTCTCTTTGAGTGTCGTCATTTATTAGTTTTTTCCTTTTTTTTTTAGTTTTTTATTGGTTTTTACCTTTATTTTAGCTTATTTTTCAGTTTTTTCCTTTTTTTTAGTTTTTTTTTATTTTTTATTTTTTTTAGTTTTTTACCTTTTTTTAGTTTTTTTAGTTTTTTAGCTTTTTTACTTTTTTTATTAGTTTTTAGTTTTTTTTTGTAGTTTTTGCCTTTTTTTAGTTTTTTCAGTTTTTTTTTTAGTTTTTTATTGGTTTTTACCTTTATAGTTTTTTTAGTTTTTTAGCTTTTTTATTTTTTTTATTAGTTTCTAGTTTTTTTTGTAGTTTTTGCCTTTTTTTAGTTTTTTCAGTTTTGACGTCACCTAATCCAGTTTTTTCAGGTGACGTCACCTGACACATCCATCCATCCATCCACAGACAACTTATTTTTATATATATAGATAGATAGATATTTTTTTATTAGTTTTTAGTTTTTTTTGTAGTTTTTGCCTTTTTTTTCTCTTTGAGTGTCGTCATTTATTAGTTTTTTCCTTTTTTTTTTAGTTTTTTATTGGTTTTTACCTTTATTTTAGCTTATTTTTCAGTTTTTTCCTTTTTTTTAGTTTTTTTTATTTTTTATTTTTTTTAGTTTTTTACCTTTTTTTAGTTTTTTTAGTTTTTTAGCTTTTTTACTTTTTTTATTAGTTTTTAGTTTTTTTTGTAGTTTTTGCCTTTTTTTAGTTTTTTCAGTTTTTTTTTTAGTTTTTTATTGGTTTTTACCTTTATAGTTTTTTTAGTTTTTTAGCTTTTTTATTTTTTTTATTAGTTTTTAGTTTTTTTTGTAGTTTTTGCCTTTTTTTAGTTTTTTCAGTTTTGACGTCACCTGATCCAGTTTTTTCAGGTGACGTCACCTGACACATCCATCCATCCATCCACAGACAACTTATTTTTATATATATAGATATATATATATATATATATATATATATATATATATATATATATATATATATATATATATATATATATATATATAATAGTATCATTTATAGTAATATTTTTAATCAATAGATTATTATTATATTATATTAAAGCTTAGCTCTCTTTAGTTTTTGAAAGTTGTATCAATTTTACTTAATTTTGATCGCTTTCATTCGCTTTTTCTTAAGTAATTTGATGTTTTCTCGATTTCAATTGCTTGTTTTTCTTTATTGCTGTTTTTGTTATTCCCTTATTATGGTGCTTCTATTTATTTTTTCCAAGTTTTGTCTCTTAATCTTACTGGCTATTACTGGCTTACTGGATATTATGTCGACTGACGTCATGTTTTCGACTGACGAAATTACAGACCGGGACATCGGGACACAACTGACGACCGGGACACCGGCACATAGGGAATATAAATGATGACCGGGACACTCAAAGAGAAAGCGACCGGGACACAAGGAATGTTCGATTAGCAATCACCATCAACAAAGCACCGGGACACAGGGAGTATAAATGACGACCAGGACATAAGTAAAAAAAAAACTAAAAAAACTAAAAAAAGGTAAAAACTACAAGAAAACTAAAAAGAAAAAAAACACTAAAAATTAATAAAAAAACTAAAAAAGCCAAAAAACTAAAAAATAAAGGAGAAAAACAAAACTAAAAAAAATAAAAATAAAAAAAAACTAAAAAGAAAAAAGAAAAAAAACTAAAAAAAACTAAAAATAAAAGTAAAAACCAAAAAAATACACTAAAAAGAAAAAAAGGGGAAAAATACAAAATTTATTTCATCATATACCATTTCAAAAACGAATGTATATACAGACCGGGACACCGGGATACAAATGACGACCGGGAGACAGGGAATATAAATGACGACTGGGACGCAGGGACACAACTACAACGGGGACGCCGGGGGCACAGGGGGATATATAAATGACGACTGGGACACAGAGAATGTTCGATTAGCAATCACCATTAACAAAGCTCAAGGGCAATCATTAGAATCATGAGGTATAACTAAAAAAACTAAAAAAAAGGTAAAAAACTAAAAACTAAAAAACACCAATTCAAAAACGAATGTATATACAGACCGGGACACCGGGACACAAATGACGACCGGGACACAAGGAATATAAATGGGACAGCGAAGAATGTTGTATATTCGCAAGTTTTACGTAGTTAAAAACATATATATATATATATATATATATATATATATATATATATATATATATATATATATATATATATATATATATATATATATATACATATATATATACATATATATATATTTATATGTATATACATATATATATATACATATATATATATATATATATATACATATATATATATATATATATATATATATATATATATATATATATATCCACCAACACCTAGTTGGTGGGGCGCTTCGCGCCCCCCCAAGCCCCCCCGCGCGCGTAAGTCGTTACGCGCCATATTAGTTACGCGCCATTGTAGTTGTGTCCCTGTGTCCCACCTGTGAATATAGATAGATTTATATATGTGTTTCAAACTACGTAAAAATTGCGAATATACAACATTCTTGGCTTTCCCATTATCTGTCCATATACAAAGCCGTAGGTACTAATAATGACGTCATATGCAAACGCTCTTTTTACAAACAAACAAACATGCATACACACAACTCGTTTTTATATAGATAGATAGATAGATAGATACAATACAAATTAACTACGTAAAACTTGTGAATATACAACAGTCTTCGCTGTCCCATTGTCTGTGCGTATAAATAGATTGTCAGGTTTACCGACCCTCAAAGATGCAACATACAATTGTACATTGGTAAAGCAATCTGTATTAAGATCTATACCGCATTTTTCTAGTGATTGCCCTTGAGCTTTGTTGATGGTGGTTGCAAATGCTAATCGAATTGGGAATTGCAATCTTTTAAATTGAAAAAGCAGATCCGTTGGAATCATGGGAATGCGAGGAATAAGAACAGCCTCACCCTCATAAGGCCCTGTCAAGATTGTGGCCTCTAATAGGTTTTCCATTGTTTTTTTTACGGCAAGTCGCGTGCCATTGCAAAGCTTTGGTGGGTTGATATTTCTTAAAAGTATTATTGGTACGTCTATTTTTAGTTGTAGCACGTGTGGTGGAAACCCTGAAGGATCTATTGAATTTAAAAATTCAGATGGATAATTAACCGCTTCATTTGGTTCCAAAATACAAATTAACTGCGTAAAACTTGCGAATATACAACATTCTTTGCTGTCCAATTGTCGCTGCATATAAATAGATTGTCAGGTTTACCGACCGTCGAACATGCAACGTACAATTGTCCATGGGAAAAACAATCAGTATTAAGATCTATACCACATTTTTCTAATGATTGACCTTGAGCTTTGTTAATGGTGATTGCAAATGCTAATCGAATTGGGAATTGCAATCTTTTAAATTGAAAAGGCAGATCCGTTGGAATCATTGGAATGCAAGGAATAAGAACAGCCTCACCCTCAAAAGGCCCTGTCAAGATTGTGGCCTCTATTAGGTTTTCCATTGTTTTTTTTACGGCAAGTCGAGTGCCATTGCAAAGCTTTGGTGGGTTTATATTTCTTAAAAGTATTATTGGTACGCCTATTTTTAGTTGTAGCACGTGTGGTGGAAACCCTGAAAGATCTATGGAATTTAAAAATAGCGCCACCCCAAAATAGCGCCAATATGGCTCAGAATTCTACTCAAATAACAGGAATTGCATTTTGAGAACTACAAGCAGAGATAAAGCAACTGGTAACTGAAAATTCAGGTAAAATGTTGTTTTGTCAAAATTTCAATAGGTATAGACCTATCATGGGTAAAATTCTAGTTAACTGACTTCTTGCTATCTCAGAAAGAGTATTGGTTAGGAAAAATTAAACTTTCAGGGATGAGTCTACAGGCAAAAGTATGTCCTGGGAAGCTAAACATTGAAGTGAAAGTTTTGATGTTTAAAGTAAACGTACATCAATAAACAGCTCCATTCGTAAGGTATGATGAAAAAACAGCTTTTTAAACCCATTTCACTTTCACTTTTGCTGTAGTAGGGAACAAAAAGTCCGGAATAATTTATATCGTTATTTAGTTTTAATACTATTTTTTATTTTGAACTAAAAAAAAATGTTTTCATCAGTTTTCTGTCCGTTTTAATACGCTACACAAGGTTGTCCCACATTTGAGGATGGCTAGCACCCCCTCAAACCAAAAAATTTAAATACAAGTTTAGCTTTTGCAGAAAATGCTTTGAGAAAGAGCTAATTTGGTTTATTTGCTTTTTTAAATAATGTATAATTGTCCAAAATGAACCACCGTCTCCACAATGAGAGTGAAGCTTTAGCCCCCTTAGTGATCATACTGCAGGCTTAACCCTATATTTCGTCCCCCTTGAAATGTTATTTATTACTAGGAAATTATTGGTATTACAATCTAAAGAGGTTTAAAATGAGGTCACCGTACTAACGATATTTTAAAAGGCGCAAACACTACATTTTTCCTCCTTAGGCTCCTTAAAAAGTTAATGTCCTTAATTGCATTGTTTGAGAATTTTTCTCTCTTGAAAACTTAATCCTCGAGGGCATCTGTCTTGTTGAGCAGCCTGGCATTTCAAATGGATTTTCAGTCAAAATAGAGGCAGTCCAAAAAAAGGTGTCTAAGAATTATCTTAATTGTGAAGTCCATTATATCTCCCTCTTTAGAGAGCAAAAC
>NC_088865.1:14678997-14696497 GCF_032884065.1 Artemia franciscana | reverse complement strand
TCACGTATCTTCGACATTTGCTTATTCTACACACCAAATTTATCCCGATCTCTCCACTCTAAGCGTTTTACAAGATTTCCCGTATCTCCCTCCAACTCTCCCCCACCCCAATATCACCGGTACGGTTGGGATTCAAAATAAGAGCTCTAAGACAAGAGGTCCTTCTAAATCTTAATTTTTATTAAGATCTGATCAACCATTCAAAAGTTAAAAACGCATCATTTTTTCAATTTTTTCTCTCCCTCCAGCCTCCTAGATGGTCGAATTGAGGAAACAACTATTATCAAGGCAATTTGTGCATGTACCTGACATGCTTACCAACTTTCATCATCCTAGCACGTCCAGAAGCACCAAACTCGTCAAAACACTGAAGATATCCCCCAAAGAGAGTGGATCTGGTCCAGTTATGTCAATTACGTATCTATAGCTTGTGCTTATTCTTCCCATCAAATTTCATCCCGATCTCTCAACTCTAAGCGTTTTCCAAGATTCCCAGATTCCATGATTTTGTTTCCCCCTTCCACCCCATTATGTCCCCGGATCCGATTCGAATCGTAATTCGAGCATCTGAGACATAAAATCTTTCTATAAATCAAGTTTCATTAAGATCCAATAACCCATTTGTAAAATAAAGATACCTAAATTTTCACGTTTTCCAAGATTTTCGGTCTCCCCTTCTACTCCCCCAATGTCAACTGGATCTGTCGGGATTTAAAATAAGAGCTATGAAGCACAGGATCCTTCTAAATATCAAATTTCGTTAAGATCTGATCACTCGTTCGTAAGTTAAAAATATCTCATTTTTTAATTTCTTTTAAATAACACCCCCGCCCCCAACTCCCCCAAAGAAAGCAGATCGGTTTCAGTTATGTCAGTCACGTATCTAGGACTTGTGCTTAGGTTTCCCGCCAAGTATCATTGTGATCTCTCCACTCTAATTGTTTTCCCAGATTTCCGTTACCAAACTCTCCCCAATGACACTGGATCCGGTAGAGATTTAAAATAAGAGATCTGAGTTACGAGGTCCTTCTAAATATCAAATTTCATTAAGATCTGATCACTACTTTGTAAGTTAAAAATACCTCATTTTTTCGATTTTTTCAGAATTAACCATCCACCCCAACTCCCCCCTAAAGAGAAGATCCGTTCCAGTTATGTCAATCACATATCTAGGACTTGTGCTAAGTTTCATCTTGATCCCTCCACTCTAAGCTTTTTCCACAGGTTTAAAATAGCGATGAAGACCACACTGCCTTTCCATAACAAACAAATACAACGTAGACAATAGGGAAAATTTCAAGACAGTGGAAATTATTTCTGTAGATATTTCGGCCCTATGTCCAAGGGCCGTCTTCAGCACAATACAAGAATAAGAGAGAAACTATATATATATATATAAAAGAACTTACATCAAATTGTGAGGATTAAAACTGAAGGATTAAAAACACTTTTTAAAAATAGCCCTAGCATCCTTACTTCAACGAAGTTCAACCAGGACTGGCAAAAAAATGAAATGAGAATATAAGCTCATTCAAACTGGTGACTTCTCTTTTCATGATATATATATATGTATATATATATATATATATATATATATATATATATATATATATATATATATATATATATATATATATATATATATATATATATATATATAATTCAATATATATGAAGATTGCATAGTTATTGTTTCTAGTTTTGCTGTAAAGGTTGTAGGATTTGCAGAGTAAATGTTTGCAGTTCTGCTCTCTTTGGGGGAGTTAGGGGGTGGGGTTCAGTGCTTTGGTGAGTTTGGTGCTTTTGGATGTGCTAGGATGATGAAAATTGATCGGCGTGTCAGGAAGCTGCACAAATTGACTTGATAAAGTCGTTTTCCCCAATTCAACCATCTGGGGAGAGGAAAATTAGAAAAATTGAGGTATTTTTAACTTACAAGTGTTTGGTCAAATCTTAATGCTTTTTGACATTTAGAAGGACCTTGTGACTCAGAACACTTATTTTAAATCCTGAACCTCATTAAACTTCTGATTTTCCTTTTAAAGAATCTATAGATTCTTAGAATTTTGCCAGAGTTCATATCATATGAGCTCTTGGCTCTTCCAACCTGTTACAAGTGCCATTTGAGCTCTTAGCCCTTGTTTCTTTATGATTATGGTCAAGCCATAATAAAGTCAAATTTTTAGTAATAACTAAATTATCCAGGAGTGCAGTGCAACTGGGTAGTCCTGTCATTAGTTTATTCAATTGAGCTTCTTTAAACTTCCAAATGCATTTTTATGATTGGTCAATTATGGAAATGATTTAGGTTTCCGTTTTTGAAATTAAAAACAATATAGATTTTGAACAGTATTTTCACTGTGTGAGTAGAAAAAGAGTTGAATAATTTCCAAAGCCAGAAACTATCACGAATCACTTAATTCTTAATCACAGGAATATTTTTTTGTCCTATTTTAGACATGATCTCAGCCAATAACTGTTCAGCCATTGAAAGCCCAAATGCCATGAATAATCAAACTCCAGACAATGAGGTACACAGACCCAGAGGTGGAGCCAACAAGGCACAAAAGTTTAAGTAGCAATTGTAGTAAAATTCAATACTACTACTAATAACCCTCTGCAGGGCCAAGCCCCCTGAGGCAACCAATAATACACAATCCTCCTCCATCTGTATCTATTCAAATCCTTCTGCTTTACACCCTCCCAGAAAGTTCTAATTTCCCTTAAATCTTTCTTTACAACATCATTCTACTGCAACTATGAATAACCTGCTTTTTGCTTAGCTCTAGGCAAATACCTAAAACATGAAGAACAATATAGAATTTCTCAAGATAGCAGAGAACAAATTAGAACAAATATTTTGGCCCTATGTCCAAGGGTTATCCTCAGCAATACAAAAATATAGGACTGTATCAAGAAAAAACACAATAGGATTAGAATCCTATAAAAAACACAATAGGATCAAGAAAAAACACAATAGGATTAATAGATCATTGGTCAACTGCTCTACATAAGCAAGACACATATTACAATGAAGACCACACTACCTTTCTATCACAAAGACCTATAACAAGAAGAACAATAAGGATATTCACATGCTAATCCTATTTAAGTTTTTTCTTCTTATATATTTCTGTATTGCTGAGGATGGCCCTTGGACATGGGGCTGAAATATTCATTCTAATTTGTTTCCCATTGTCTTGAGAAATTCCCAATTGTTTTTCTTGTTTCAGGTGTTTGTGATGGAAAGGCAGTGTGGTCTTAGTTGCTATTTGCATCTTGCTTATGGGGGAGCAGTTGACCAACAATAGATTTTACTTTTTTAGTTTAGACAAAAACATTATCCTGTAAGTTTTTTCTTCTTATATATTTAAGCATTCCTGAGACATGATACATCCTTTGGACATAGGGCTAAAATATCCATTCTTCTTGTTTCCATCAGTCTTGAGAAATTCCCTATTGTTCTTCTTGTTTTAGCTGTTTGTGATGGTAAAGCAGTGTGATCTTTGTTGCTATTTACTTAGGTCTAGATCTATGATTCCCAAACTTATTTGACCAACCGCCTCTTTTCAAGAAAAATTTTCACTTGATGCCACCTGGATTTTATATTTATTTCAATAGTAATTAATAAGGGATATAAATATTATTGCATCTGTAAGAAGAGGAATTAACAAGCAAAAGACTAATTTTTACAATTATTATAATTTTACTATATAAATCACCAAATGTCTTGAAAAAAATCTCTATCAAATATAAGTCAATTTGTAAATTTGTTAAGCTAGAATAAGTTAAAATAAATTAAGTGAAGATAAAAATAACACTAAAACCATGTTAACAAATAATCAAAATTTTTAAATCTTACCTTAATTTTTTATTTTAACTCTTAGCATATTATAAGTGTTACCATTTTGACAGATTGGGTCTGTCCAATACTTGGTTTGGGTGTCCAAGATTAAAGTCTTTTATCCCAGTATTAGACATGTTGCAATCCAATCAAAGATTCTGTCCCAGAATAGGCAGAGTGATACAAGTGACCCAGTATTGGTTGTCTTACCCTAATGTTCATTTTGATAAAATTCTAGCTTATTGAATTTAGGCTATCTTGGAATGGGGTTTGGTTAGGAAAATTAAATTTTCAAGGATGGGTCTAAAGTCTAAAGTATATCCCAGGAAGGTATTTTGAAGTACCCACCTCTACTCCTTCTTTCTATTCTATACCAATTGAAATTTTGACAAAATAACATTTTATCTTAACTTTCAGTTACCAGTAGGTTTTTCTCTGCCTGTAGTTCTCAAAAATGCAATTCCTGTTATTTGAGTAGAATTCTGAGTCAAATCAAAGTTTTTTCCTTCAAAATTTAGGAAATATATTTGCACATCTTTAAAACCTTAAAAATTGGGACTGAGCAAAGTTGTGAGGCTGAAAACAATTTTGTTGTGCTTCATTCAGTAAATTTATAGCCAACAGTATAGCTGACTTCCATATAAAGTGAATAGACCACTCAATGCCTTTTATTATGCTCTTTAAAAAAGTAATAATTGCTTCTACAAGAAATTCAGATTTAAGCACTTTTTGAGCTCTTGAAAATGACTAATTTTCAATTAGAGCATGACTTATTGCTCATTTTCTGTAGATTATTACTACTTTTTATCAGCACAATCTTTTCCATAAAAAAAATAATGCTACATTTTCTCAGTGCTAAAATTATTTATAACAAGGTAAGTTTAGGTTAAAATGTGCTTAGATCTGGATTTCTGATTGAAGCAATTATAATATATTCATAAAGAGCATAAAAAAAGCATCAGGTGGTATTCTCACTTCATATGAAAGCCAGTTATACTATTTGCTATAAAGTTACCCTTCATTCAAGCAGAAGATCTATTTTACAAGGTTTCACTTTATGACACACATATTTTTAAATGGTCATCAAAGGTCAAGAACCTGTAGAGGGAGGAGTGGAGGTAGGTAGGCTACTTCAAAATACTTCTGGGATATTCTTTAGACCCATTCCTGAAAGTTTCATTTCCCTAACCTAACCGATTTCCAAGATAATCTGAAGTCAATAAACTAGAATTTTACCTTCATTTCAAGCAGTAGAACTAAGTTTTAGCATCAATTACTAAAGAGCATTTGTCTATACTGACATTTTGTAACTTATTTTAGTACTAAAATGAACTTGAGCACATCTTTGACTTGCAAGAAATACTAGACTCTAAAATACAAGAAAGTACAAACATTCAACTTACATAATATGATTTAAAAAGATAATTTCTGCCTCCCACCCCGCCATTTTCTTCAATATGAATTGCTGCTAAGTGATTAAATTGTAACAGTACACCAAAGCCGCGTTTGTTTCACTTTTCAAGTTAACTAAGTTCGTCGGTCCGACGTTTTATTTGCGATTCTTGGTTCGGCATCTTTTATGCCGATTTAATTTTTCACGTGGTTCTTAATCATACTTTAGAATTACTTTTATGTGCATAAACAACTTCATAGCTATGACAAAGCGCACACGCTGAGTTCTGTCAAAGAGTTGTCAAATATTTGAAAGGGGGAAATTTTATGAACTTAAAAATTATACGGAAAACATGAGGTATTATGAGTAAGGGTTGCCTGCTCCCTGGCGGCTGGGATTTACTTCCCCCTGGGAAATACCCCCAATGAAAATATATCCAAGTAAAATAATACCTCCCCACAAAAAATACACCCCCCTGGAAAACAGCTTTCCAAATTTGAGAATTTTATTTCAGTTTATTTTTTTTTTCTTTCGAGGAAAAGATTTTGGTATTTGTTTATTATCCGTCACTCAATCAAGTTTACGCTTCGTAAAACGCGAGAACAAACCGTTTTTTTCATTAGTTTCTTTCAGCTTAGCGTACGATAAGACAAAACAAGTGACATAATAGATGGGAAATATATAATCGGGATTATATAATTTTAAATATTTTTTTATTAAATAAAATAATAAATTATAATAATAAAATTATGAATACATAATTTTACATTTGCAAATAAGGGACAGGGGGGACGACATAGCCCTTCCCTCATCTTCTGCTAATATATAGGTTGTTTTTTTATGTAACGAAGAAATCAATTTGTTCTCGAATTTTACACAGCTTAAACTTGAGTTCAGTCTTCATCTGACGTGCGTGTGACATCTCTTCAGTCTTCATCTGACGTGCGTCTTCATCTGACGTGCGGATAAATATCAGAATATGAATATTAAATGACAATACACGGTTCTTTGTTTTATTTTTAGTAAAGCGCAAATTATCTTCTGGTTTTAAGAAGACATGGTGGATGTCAGCCTTACTCCTTCTAATTTTAAATCGTTTCGAGTTTCATTCGGCTATCTATTATAATTTCTGTTGCTTTCGGGTTTCATCTATTTATCACTAGGGATTAAAGGTGATTTTACACTTCGAAAATCAGAAAATTACTCAAAGAATTTGACAACGCTTTCATCTGTAAAAACTTAAAAATAAAAATATGTTTGTTCCTAGAGCCATCTTCTACTTTCTGATACCATGCGTATTTAGCTGAATTTTGACGATTGCTCTTATACATTTTGTTCTTCCTTTCTTAAGTTGGCGCCCGCTTCTGCCAAAAATTGCAAAAGTTTACTAACAGAGTTTTCAATCTGTCTCAGCCAAAGCCGTTCACTTTGTAATAAAAATAAAAGGAAAACGAGATAATACAAAAAAGGAAATGAAAGAGAAAAAATCGTGAATAAAGAAAAGGTAAGAAAAGTATGAAACAAAAAAGAACGGTACCAACCTTTCATTGCAGTTATTAGAAATCTTAATAAGATGAGAGCGGTCTCTCTGAAATCTAAATATTTACCAATATACTGCTCACACATAACTGGCTGTAGAAAATTATTGTCATCATATCCAAACACTAGGTACGCCCCTTAAATTAGACATTCATTGCCACACAGTTGCAAATTTGAGTACATTTGAGACATAATTTGAGTTGCAAAAGTAATTAAACATAAATAAAAAACAAAACAATAAATAAATAAAAAGGGCAAAGAAGGGTAAATAAAAAGGGAAAGGGCAAAATCCTTCAATTGCTCCAAGTTGCAATTCAATGTAAGATTTATTACTAACTTGAATTATTGATCTAAGAATATGCCTAAATAAACATTCCTCATAAAAGTTGTCTTGGGTTCTAATTATTTAATTAAGTATAGAAACACAGCTTAACATATACAAGAAATTCTTAAAAAAACACATAATTTATCAATATTTCGAGAAAGGAAGATTAAAAGTAAATTTATTGTTAAATCATAAGTGTACTTCCATTTTCTATATATTTCATGACTCTTCAACATCAAAGATGGCGTTCCCCTAGGCACATCCCAGTAAAAGTTTTAGGCCTCATAATCTGGGGGAGGGAGTTACACCTGTAAAAATATAAAATCAACAAAACCGAATGTCTGAAAAACTGTATGAAGGAGGGCAGCTTCCGTCTCTAGCCCAGGCCTATAACCACCACTGGTTCTCCCCTAAATATTGTTTCTGGAGTGGTTTTTCCTTGAAGTTTTGACTCACTACTTCAGCTACTACTCGTTACTTCATTTGTGAGTCATTTCTTAAACTGTTTGGGCCATTAGTCCTAAATTTTGGGGAACAATTCTGGAAGCATGGACAGGTAGGGGGCAATCAAGTTTTTTTTTAACTCTAAGATACGGTAATCTTCAGCTTCTGAACCGCTTCCACAGAAAATAAAACCATTCACAGATAGATCCAAAGAAATTATAACATTCTAATGATCTAAGTCGATACAAACGCATTATTATTAGTATTGAGCTGATAACGCTAGGTTTCAAATCGTTCTTTTGTCTCCTTATCAAGTCTTAGAGAATACGTAGCAAGTATTCTTCTTCTGAGGAACTAAACTAAGCCAACCTGACAACCAGCTACTTTCAGACTCCCAACGAACAAAGCTTGAGACGGGCAAACCAGTCTTAGAAAAAAAAAACACGTAAAATTTCTTCCCATGCATGTCAGAGCTTCGCTTAGTTTGGAGGCTATCGCATTGACTGTTTTAATTGTACTGTCCTTAGATAGAAAACTTACCTGCTGGAGTGCTATATTGAAGGTGTAAGTTTGTAAGTAGAATAAGTACCTATAGAGAAATACTTAATCCTTTTGTTATCTAATATTCAGCCCCTGGATTTAGATTCTGATTCTCTACCACAGAAGCGAACCCATAGTCTCCAAACATGCTTCACCGCTCAGCTGTCAACCACACTACCCAAGGGGATATCATACTGCCCAAGGTAAACAGTGTGGAATTATTACATAGGGCTAGTGCCCTTTTTAATAATTGAAAGTAATTATAGGGAAACCAACCCCCCTTCCATGAATGTAATCCTATTACTATGAATATTACTATATTACATAGTATATGAATATTACTATGTGAATCCTCCTATTGATTCACTAGTAACATCTTATCCGCTTTCTCAGGCTTATATGCAGGATTATTTGGAGATGGACTGCATTGAAACTTAAATACGAGAATGTATAAAAGGTGGGTGAGTCATATAAGGAATGTAAGATGCTCTGTGAGGGGGGGGGGAGAAGAGGCCCAAAATCTCACTGCAGTAGATTTATTTGGCCTGCATTCCCTCCCAAGAAGAATATACAAAAAATTGTATATGAAGGGGGGGACCCTTAATACCATACTATCTAGGGAAGGCTTTTGCGTAGATTGCAATTTGTATTTATTACATTTAAATATCAGTTTTGAAGGCAGCAGTGCAGGAAATCATGGCCTGTGGTTCATTTTGAGATTTATGCGTATTTCTTTTATCTGCATTTTAAATGGAAATTTTTTTTTTTTTTTTTATTAATTTAGATTAATTTTCCAACGTTCGTTTCCATATTTATATATTTTCTTGTTATACATATTAAAAGCACCAACCAATAACAGTTTTAGGCCTCTTAAATTGGGGGGGGGGCAAGCTTCAAAAATTTCAATTGCTGCAATTTTAGTCAATTGAGTACCTTAATAGGACTGTTAAAGTATAAAATCAAAAGAATTGAATTTCAGATATCAGAAAAACTCCTCCCTACCCAGGTCTAGAACAGCCATTGATGCTATCTGCGTAATGATATGTGTTTTTGCAATCTCAAAATATAGATGACAGTAGCCTATCCATTTTGTACTTTTCATTCTGTACTGTTTCTCGTATAGTTTCCAGATTCTCTTTATCCAGCCAGTGCTTCCCTTGGCAAAACTCTCTTACAACATCTTACACCCCCAGGGCTGCCAATTTTTTTTAAGGAGTGTGTCATATTTTTTCCGAAAATGTGCCTTTTGTGTCATCTCAGATTCTATAATGTGTCACAAATTGTGTCATATTTTTTTGCTACAAGTGGTATCGTATTTAATTGCTAAATCTTTATTTGGAGTTTTGAATATATAATCTTTTCCAAATCAGTTCAAAAAGGAGTAAACTTATCCTGTTATCTTGGGATCATGACCTTTTTGTGACGTCATGAAAGAAATAGAAACATTCGACTAAATTAATGTTATACACTATGAGTTTGTGTCCGGGCAGCCAACAAGGCAAGTTTAGATTTATAAAAGTTTTGGGGATGATCAATTCAGACTGTAAATTGAAAATAGACTTTTCATATGACGTCATAATCATAATCGGCTCTATACGTAATCGGCTTTATTGGCTAAGCTTTTTATTTCTCAATATGTAAGCCTTTCAACCAGCTTCAATCTAGTATTTTTGTCATATTTGTTGGTGCTTTTTTAAGCCAGATGGATTATTCTGAAGGAAAGACATCTCTGGAAATTTGTAATCTTGTCCAAGGTGGGATACCCTTCCTGTACTACTGAAAATGGGAATTGCTGCTTAGGCATACAGCTTTGGTAAACTGCATGCTGTTTACTTTTTACTATTACAATTAAGTATCAAATACTCAATCAAGAAGCCAAGCGTGCATTTTGATTTAAAATTTCCGCCTATGGCTGTTTTCTTCGCGTGGTTTAAATTTTAAATATGGTACTGTCATCTGCCTGTATTCCGCACTGTTTGTGTACTACTGCCACCGTTAGGTAGCCTTATTCCCTTCCATTAATTTGTAGCTTTTCTAGAGGTAGAAAATTGAAATTTTACTTTTTTTTATTACCACTGAAAAAAGGATGACAAAAATGTGTCATTTTTTTTTGAAAAATGTGTCATTTTTGTCGATTGTGTCATTTTTTGTTGAAAAATGTGTCATTTTCGTCGATTGTGTCATCATTTCGACTGAATGTGTCATTGTGTCACGCAACATCAAATTGTGTCATTTTGACACAAAATGTGTCAATTTGGCAGCCCAGTACACCCCCACCCCACCCCAAAAAACATCTTGGTTATTTGTATTTATGGTTACTTTTCTCCCTTTCCTCAGCAATTTGAGCGATTTAAGGAATAGTTTTGTTTGATTATATTACATTTTGTTTTATATATTTGATTATTTATCTTAATAACTTTCCGTATAATGCCAAGTTCCAGCTTGTGAATTATTGAAATATCCTACAACTGCAATTGGAAGTACCTCTGTAATGAAATTAGAATTGCAAACTACTTTAATCTTTCAATTCAGGAAAAGCAATCTTAATGTTAGCACCTCCTTGAAAAAACTTGAGATTGAAAAAAATAATAATTTTTTTCAATTCTTTTTTGTCTTATGATGATTACTTTAAAAACTAAAATTTGAATATAAATTCTTTAATTTTTTTACACTATAGACTGTCCGCATAATGTTAAAATATCGTGCAAACAAATTGTAAAGCTATTTGCAATAGTACATACTAACTTGATTGCATTAAATCACTCTTGCAAGCATTAAGGATGAATCCTGTACATACTGGTTACTGATGATGAGGGCTCAGCTTATTGGGCCAACCATATAGTTGGAGAAAACATTATTCTTTACCCAGCTATTAACAGGTTTCTGGTAGAGCTTCAGGAAGGTACTATTATGTTTTCTTGAAACATCAAAGTCAGCTGGATAATTGACTGAACTAATTAGTAGTGTCACAGGATCAAAGCTGAAATTTCTCTGTAAGTAATATTTAATTGGCATTGTTTTTCAAAATTATTTCAAGTCAGAAAGTTTTAAGTCCTTGTCGGCCAACCGTTTATCGCAAAACGAAAAACAAGTCGTACCCGTTTGGAATGGAAGGATGTCATATATTTTGTATCCAAAATAAGACAAGTGGTCAATCACCAAAGTTTAGATGCCGTTGGTGATTTTCAGTTTTCCAAGGGAAAAAGAAAGGGTTTCCCCGTTGGGAAAAAAAAAAACATTTTGTGAACTACGAGTACAGTGCACAGAAACCGTACCCCCTCCACCTTGCCTGACAATTTAATAATCTTTAGTTGTCATCTTTGGGGATCAATAAATTTGTAAAGTTTGAATTTTTCAGAAGAAAAGCTTTGTAAAATTTAACTAATTAGCTTCGCTCATTCATTTATTTGGCTCTATGTGGGTATATAGATAAAAATTTATTGTACTAAAAACTTCATAACCTGAAACGAGCAAAAGAAAATACAGGAAAATCCTTGTTGTCAGCCAGCTGTTTCTGACTTCTGTCAGAAACAGAAGTATTTCTGTTTTGATTACCTTGCTAATTTAAAGTGTACCTAATCTTTTAATAGACTCTATGTGTTGTAATCAATTGTCTCAAGGCAATGTGTTTTAAATCAGGTATGTATGCATGCAGGGTGAGAGGGTCTTTGGGACCATGTAACGTCGAAGTAAAAAAAAATGTAAAAAATTCTTATTTGTTGCCTATAACAAATAAAAATACATAAATAACAATAGATATTAAATACGAAAATACCTACCCCCTCCCAAGGACACTCCTATACTTATTGCTCCAAAACACTTATATAAAATTTATTGGGTCCTCTTCTGTATTACTATCACCCATTCCGAAACTAATTTTTACAAAAGTTAATAAAAAAAGGCATAAAGAAATTAATAAAGAAAACTCATATAAATTACAAAGAAAAATTTTGCAGCCATTGATAATGCTAAAATTAATACTGTAATAATTACACCCCTCTCCCCTCTCTCACAGTCCAAGTTTTCAGCTTCGTCAGGCAACTTTGGACATGCATCATTGCTGGCTGATGGCTTACAACCAAGTTACCGATTTACTTCATATTCACAAAAATTATATTTCACATCTTTGTTACTATTTGGTATAGCTAACTAATGTTATAATACATGTTTCTTTGACCCTATTTTTAGTCATTAAATGGTCTTACTCTTTTGATGCCAAACTTTTAACAACGCTCTGTTTTAATGGTCTCTTTAGCATTATCCAAGAGTACGTTTTAGAATATTCTTAGATTTCCACAAATATTCCAATTAGAAGTGACCGGTTTTCCAGCTTTGAACTCACTTCCGGAGCATAAATCTACTCCTCTTAATCAAACTTAAAACTTAAAGAATCACTTCACCAGTTGATTGATTCAATAATTATATTTGATATATTAGTCTATTTTATCATTTTGTAATTACCATTCTATTAATTTAAAACACAGATGCGCTACTTCTTTTTCTTCTTTTTGTAATAAAAAAAAAAAACATTCCAGGACTATGATCTTGATCAAGATCATCTTTCCAATTGACTCAATCATTTTTTCAGGGTTCCCAAAATAATTCCTTTCTTTAGGATCGGCAAGTAGCAAGTACACGATAATCTGTGAGCATACAAAAAAGGAAAGTTTCACTTAAACAAGCTTATATTTTTTTAATTAAATTTCTAATAAGATGAAGAAAATAAAATGACGCTGATTCTTTTTTTTTGTGTTTCTTTACTCAGGAAGCGGCTCCTTGGCTGAGGAGGAGAAGCCACACAAGGAGTGGAAGAGCTTAGATGAGCAGTAAATTCGTTTAGTAAGGGATGAGCAAATAATATAATATATTTGAAAATGTTAAGGGTTTCATTTCTTTTAAAACATGAAAAGAGGAGATAGAAAAGAATAAACAAAAGTTTTACTGAAAATTAACTTTACTTAAGGTTGAGAACCCTTGGTTTTTATTTAAACTTTAGAATTATAAGGGGCCACGTCTGCTGCAACGCCTTTTTCTGTGAAAATAAATGCTATCACACAAAAAGACGGCAACAGATATACAGACCTTACAGATTTAGTTTCGAAATTTACTGCTCAGCTCAACCTATTTTCAACCTAGAAAAGAAGAAGGACGTTAGTCGATTGGAGATGAAAATAGAGATGGAGATAAAACCAGCTTTTTGAATCTAAATGTATTTGGAAAACTTCCCTGAAAATGATGATAAAGGTAAAATAAATGGAGATATTATTTTCTGGTATTTGTATATGGGTCACAAACAGAAGTATGGTCAAAAACGGGTCACAAACAAAAATGTTGGCTAATTATTTAGATTTCTTTTTTTTCTGTTTAAATGGTGGTAATTTTAACTGATATTATATGAAAAGTTTTTTAGTATTACATTCAAAAGGTTCATGGACTATTTTTGACGTAACACCTTAAATTGGGTATTCTCGTCTTACACCACACTGTCGTTCTATGACGAACAAATAAATTTTCAATTGGGGATAAATCCATTTATTTAGAGTAAAAAAAAAGTCCAGATACATCTATCGCATATACAGCGATCTTCATCAGTAGAATTACTACTGATGAGTCAGTTATCGATAATCAGTAGAATAAATCTACTGATGATGATCGCTGTATATGTTAACATGTAGCTTAAATCACTCTATTTTGTCCGTTTTGTAGGTCAAGCTTTATGTACAGGTTTCATTGAATCTACCTTGAACTGACTCTCTCCCTCTCCTATGAGCAGGTAAGCAAAATTAGATGGCTGAAAGGACAAATAAAAATATTCTTGGAGATATTAACAACCCCCTTCCCCATAGCCCCTGGGGAAAAGTCTTTAAGTTACAAAAGCGCCTATTGTTTATGTATAGTATTTGTTATTGGGAATTATGCTCCAATATTAAACTTAACCCCCCTCCCCCCCAACAAGAATAATTTTTCATGGGGAAGGAAGTTTCCAGGGGGAAATTTCTCAGGGAAAATTTTATACCACGAGAATTTGGAGGAATTCCTATAGGAAATGCTTCTTATGTCTTGCAATCTCATAACCTACTTAATTTTACGCATGGAGATATTAAAGGTAATTGTCCAGGGTAAATTTTCACCACGATTGAATTGTTTATAGAATATATCCTTGGCGAGGAAGGATTTTTCAGCGGAGGAGTAGTCTGATTTCTATCAGAAAATAAGTTTCTGATAGAAAGTAACTGAAAGTAAGGAGCAACATTAAAACTTAAAACGAACAGAAATTACTCCGTATATGAATGAAGCTGTTCCGTCCTCAACGCCCCGCTCTCTACGCTAAAGTTTGACTCTTTCTCTCAACTTTTTAAAACAGTAAAAAACCTGATGATTTCTTGATGAAGCTTATATATTTAAAATCAGCATTTAAATTCGATTCTTTTGATGTAACTATTGGTATCAAAATTCCATTTTTTTGAGTTTCGGTTACTATTGAGCCGGGTTGCTCCTTACTACAGTTCGTTACCACGAACTGTTTGACTTGATATATAGAAGGATTTTATGCTTCAGATGCTCCATTTTCGACTCGAATTGGATCCGGGCACATAGGGGGTTGGAGGAGGGAAACAGAAATCTTGGAAAACACTTAGAGGGAAGATATCGAGATGATACTTGATGGGAAGAATAAGCACAAGTTCTAGATACGCGATTGACATAACTGGAACGGATCCGTTCTCTTTGGGGGTTGGGGGTAATTTGGAAAATCTAGAAAATTGAGGTATTTTTAACTTAAGAACGGGTGACCAGATCTTAATGAAATTTGATATTTAGAAGGAATTCATGTCTCAGGGCTCTTATTTCAAATCCCGACCAGAACTGTCGACATTGGGGGGAGTTGGAGGGGGAAATTGGAAATCTTGGAAAACGCTTAGAGTGGAGGAATCGGGATGAAGCTTGGTGGGTAGAATAAGCAAATGTCGTAGATACGTGATAGACGTAACCGTACTAGATTCACTTTCTTTAGGGGAGGGGTTCAGTGCTTTGGCGAGTTTGGTGCTTCTGGACATGCTAGGACGATGAAAATTGGTAGGCGTGTCAGGGAGCTGCACAAATTGACTTGATGAAGTCGTTTTCCTAGATTCGACCATCTGGAGGGCTAAAGGGAGAGGAAAAATTGGAAAAATTAGGTATTTATAACTTACGAGTGGGTGATCGGATCTAATGAATTTTGATATTAAGAAGGACATCGTGACTCAGAGCTCTTATTTTAAATCCCAACCGGCATTAAGCCTCTGATTTTCCTTTTAAATTAATCTATTGATTCTTAGAATTTTGCTAGAGCTCATGGCTCTTCTTGCCTCGTCACAAGTGCCATATGAGCTCTTAGCTCTTGTTTGAAATTATTTCAAGTCGACAAGTTTTAAATACTTGTCGGCCAACCGTCTAGCGCCAAACGAAAAACAGGTCGTACCCGATTGGGATGGGATGATGTCGTAAGGAAAGATTTAAAGGAAATTTGGAATACCTGGGAGGGTGTAGAGGGAAGATTTGAATAAATTGGGATGGGAGAAGAGCGTTCGTGCCTGGGTTGGCCTCGAGCGGCTTGGTACTGCAGTGAGTTGTTACCAGTAGTTGTATTTCATGTCAAAATCAAATCTTCGCTAAGAAGGCCTGGATTAGCGTGGAAAAACCTCGGCAGGTCTAAGTAGGCTTTTCAACTTTGAGCAGGCACTTTCATTCCTGATAGTATGCCACTTCCTTTACACTTTCTATCATTTAATGTGTCCAAAATAACACAAGTGGTCAGATCACCGAAGTTTAGATGGAGCTGGTGAAATTCAGTTTTCCAAGGGAAAGAAACGGTTTCCCCCTTGTAAAAAAAATCTTTTGTGAACGAGTACAGTGCACAGAAACCGTACCCCCTCCACCTTGGATACGGCCTTGCCTGTTAATTTTACAGTCGTTAGTTGTCATCTTTGGGGATCAATAAATTTGTTATGTTTGAATTTTTTCAGACGAAAAGCTTTGTAAGATTTAACTAATTAGCTTCGCTTATTCATTTATTTGGCTCAATGTGGGTATATAGACAAAAATTTATTGTCCTAAAAACTTCATAACCTGAAACGACCAAAAGAAAATACAAGAAAAATCCTTGTTCTCAGCCAGCTAAGATGGGCTAAACGGGCAAAAAAGCATTTCTATTTTGATGACCTTGCTAATTTAAAGTGTACCTAGTCTTTTAATTTAGTCTATGTGGTGTAATCGATTGTCTCAAGGCGATTTGTTTTAAATCAGGTATGTATGCTTGCAGGAGGAGAGGGTCATGGACCATGTAACATCGAAGTACCAAAATGTTAAAAATTCTTTTTTGCTGCCTATAACAAATAATCATACATATTACATATGAAAATATATCCCCTCCCAAGGACACTCTTACACTTATTGCTCCAAAACACTTGTATATAATTTATTGGGTTCTTTTCTGTATTAAATCACCCATTCCGAAACTAATTTTTAAAATGTTAATAAAAAAAAGGCTTAAAGAAATAAATAAAACAAATTCATATAAATTACGAAGAAAATTTTGCAGCTATTGATAATGCTAAAATTAGTACTGTAATAATTACACCCCTTCCCCTCTCTCACAGCTCAAGTTTTCAGCTTCGTCAGTCAACTTTGAAGATGCTTCATTGCTGGCTGATGGCTTACAACCAAGTTACCGACTTACTTCATATTTCCAAAAATGATGTTCTCATCTTTTTTACTATTTGGTAGAGCTAACTAATGCTATAATACATGTTTGATTGACACTATTTTTAGCTATTAAATGATCTTACTCTTTTGATGCCAATTTTTTAACAACACCCTGTTTTAATGGTCTCTTTTTAGGAATATTCAAGAGTACGTTTTAGAATATTCTTAGATTTCCACAAATATTCCAATTAGAAGTGACCGATTTTCCGGCTTTGAACTCACTTACGAAGCAAAAAGCTACTCCTTTGAGTTATCAAACTTAAAACTGAAAGAATCGCTTCACCAATTGATTGCTTCAATAATTATATTGGAAATATTGGTCTATTTTATCATTTTTCAATTAGTATTAATAAAATGATTGATTGATTGTTTAATTTAGCGCAAAGATGTGGTATTTCTTTTTCTATAAAAAAAAAACAGTCAAGGACTATGGTTTAGAGCAAGATCGCCTTTTCAATTGACTCAATCATTTTATCAGGGTTCCTTAAATAATTCCTTTCTTTAGGATCGGCAAGTAGCAAGTACACGATAATCTATAAGAAAACAAAATAAGAAAGTTTCACTTAAACAAGCTAGCAATTTTTATTAAGATGACGAAAATAAAGTGTCTGTAATTCTTTTGTTTTTGTTTCTTGACTCAGGAAGCGGCTCCTTGGCTGAGGAGGAGAGGCAC